>NC_038252.2:35285733-35489697 GCF_000004515.6 Glycine max
TAGTGCACAGTTAGTAGAAGACAATAGTGCGTCATAAATACAAAACAGAATTTGATACTAAGTCTGAAGCTCGTCTAGTTCTCTTAACATTAAGAACATTTATTACCAATGAAAGCAAAACAAACAGACACCCCATATGAACATGTACATAGTATGGTAAACCTTTTCACATTTTTAATGGCTAGACTAACACGTTGTAATGTCTCTCACTCCTAACAGTTAACATGTAAACTCACAATTTCCCAAGTAACCTTCTTACCTTCAAAACTATTATCACATAAATCAGATCTCTCAAGTGGTCAAGATAATGAAAATAAGCACGCCTCCAAGTTCTGTTGAAGAAAACAACACTGCAAAACCCCCAAAATCCTGCTGCAAATCCAACTCCCATACCCATATAAAACTCTGATGTTCCAAAGAAATTACCATCACCGTGTCAAACAGAAGCAGTCTCTGTCAACTCTTCCTTGTCTGTGCAATTTTTTGTTACAGGAGGACCACAAAGCTCAGGATTTCCAGTGTAGCTAAGTTCTTCAAAGCTCTGAAGTTGGGTGCTCGTGGGAATTCTGCCTGATAAGTTGTTGTATGATAGATTCAGGACACTGAGGAAGGACAAATCAGATAAACTTTGAGGGATTTGACCTGAAATGTTGTTTAGTGAGAGATCAAGGGATTCTAACAATTTCATTTTTCCCATGTCATTTGGTATCCCTCCAGACAGATGATTTCTAGACAAGTTCAAAAACCGCAAAGCAGATAGCTTGGAAATTTCAGATGGAATTGCTCCAGACAGCTTATTACTTGAAAGATCAATCATTCTCACCAATATCAAATTGTCTCTGTACTCTAACTCATCTCCTTTGGGAACTAAGACAAGAGTTTCCTTGTAGTGGTTATAACTGAAGTCAGAGCCATATGAATAACTTGAAGGGTTTGCAAAGAAGTCATCTTCACCAGCCATTGTTTTCATGTCATCCAAACAATTTGGAATGGATCCTGACAGGCTGTTATTGCCAAGATCCAGCACTATAAGGGAAGAAAGTTGACAAATCTTTTCAGTAATGCTGCCATTGAAATTGTTGGATCTTAGACGAAGAACCATTAGATATTGCATTTCCCACATCCAATCTGGTATTGCGTCAGAAAGTTGGTTATTGCCCATGTCAATGAATTTCATTGTAGAGCAATTTTGCAGTGTTGAAGGAATATATCCAGAGAAGCGGTTGTCGTCTAACAACAAAGACTCAAGTTGAGATAGATACCCCATGGAGTTTGGAATAACACCAGACAAATTGTTACTACCCAAGTTCAAATGCACCAATGCTTGCCAATGCACCCAACAGTGACCAAGATCACCATATAATACATTATTTGAAAAATCAAGCACACTTAACTTATTAGTAGCATTTTCCTTTCCACATAAAAAGGGAGAAATTGTTCCGGAAATTGAGTTATTGGCAACATTCAGCACTTCAACATTTGCAGACACACTTGGCAATGTACCCTTGAACAAATTAGAACTCAAATTTATGACGCTGCAATTGAGAAAGATGTTAGATAGGTCTCCACTTAACAGATTGTTTGACAGATCCAGGAATTCAATTTGCGAAGTCCAATTCCAAAACCAACTTGGAACCAAGTCTGCGATACCTGCCTTAGACATTGTCAAAACCTTCACAGAACTTTGCCTTTTTAGCCATTCTGGAAACTTAGGACCTATTCCAAAGGAGCTCAGTAAAACATATTCAAGCTGAAAAGGAGGAACCCATCCTGAGTTGACACTGAGGAACAAGTTTGTCCAAGACAAACGTAGTTCCTTTAATTTCAAAAGTTTTACAAAATTTGACTCTTTTATAGATCCTTCTAACAAATTAGATGAAAGGTCTAACATTACTAAATTTGAGAGAGTTCCAAGAGTTACAGGCATATCACCAGTCAAAGAATTAGTTCCAAGATTTAATACCTGCAGGTTTCTGAGGAACTCAAAACTCTTAGGAATGGTTCCATTCAGTCGGTTGTGAGCCAGGTTTAAAGTTCTCAAGGATGACAAGTTTGCAAATGGTGAGGGAATTGGACAAGTAAAGGTATTATTACTGAGATTTAGAACTTCAAGATGCTTAAGCTGGCCTAATGAATCTGGAAGTGGCCCACTGAGCTGGTTGTTCTGCAGGTCTAGATTTTTTATGTTCTGAAGGCTTGATATTATTTGTGGAATTTGTCCCTGTAAAAGGTTACTGTGTAAATCAAGTTGGACAAGAGTTGTGCTGAGATTAAATAGCCATGAAGGGATTTGCTGATTGAGATTGTTAATTGAAAGATCAAGGACTTGGAGATGTGTGAAGTTGGCTTTTCGTTTTGGTGGTCCTAAGTTATCAATTTGACAGCTCTCCAAGTGTAGTTCTGAAAGAGATGGAAGTGCACTCAGTACTTGAAGCCAGTTACCTTTTTTATGAAGGTCTGAACCACTCAAATCAAGGTACTCGAAGGAAGATAGCCTTGATATCCAATTAAGGTTATCTATCTGAAGAGCATAATTGTATCCAAGATTAAGGTGCTGCAGGTTTGAGAGGTTTCCTAGTTGATGAGGGATTAATCCCATGAACCCACTTAAGCTAAGGTCCAAGTATCTCAGACTCTCCAATGAGCCTAGGAAGCTTGGTATTGGAGTAAGAACAAAATAATTTGAACTCAAGTCCAAACGATTCAAATATTTTAGTTCAAGCAAAGAAGGACTAATCTCTCCACTCAACTCCCTATAGGGAGAGCCCGCAGGTGTGTCAAGATTGATTTCCATGACTTTACCTGTGTTGTTGCAGTGAACCCCTGGCCATGTACAGCAATCCGATTTGTCAGACCACGATGAAAGCCTGTTTGAAGGTTCTGCTAGTCCATGCTTGAAGCTGAGGAGTGCATTCCTTTCCTTCTCGCTGCAAGTCATATTGAGCCTTGCTGCCTTGCTTGCACTGAAGTGGAGAGTTGTAGCAGTGGACAATATCAAGAGAAGAACATGAGTTGCAAATAGCACTGCCATGAAGAAGAAGGAAGACGAAAAAGGTTGAATCCACAATTTGATGTTCACGGTTGGTATTTACTACTAACAATGCCTATATAGGATATATACCATAGAAGGGTTTGCATTTAAAATTTTATTCCACTAATGGTGGTGGTTGCAAAATGCACACATATGTAGAGGTATATATGTCTACAAGGAGACATTCAGGATTAAAAGTGTCTAACCACATGTTAGGAACCAAGCTTGAGAACGTGAACCACCTAGTTTCGAGGGCTAGGAACCTCCATAGAAGAAGAGGAAGAGAGAGACTAAGGGAGAACTTGCTGTTATATTTTCTGATATCAAAAGCGCTTAATTCATCTACATATATAGCTGTTATGCAGGGAACAAGGCCCCACAAGCAAAACAGAAAAGATAAAATGGAATATCCTAACAACCATATTCCCTTATTCCACTACCTACATATCTTCTAGAAAGCACGATGATATCTTCCTTCACGATTATACCAGCTGCATGGGTCTCATGCTTTTTGCTTCCTGCAACCCCTTTACTCCCTGCAGTCCCGTATTACTATCCCTATCACCACACCACCATTATTTTGCTCTAGTTTATTTTATTTTGATTTAATTACCCTTTTAGTTCTTATAATTGTGATAATTTTTTTTAGTCTCTATAGTTTAAGACATTCATTTTGATTCTTATATTTACAATTTTTTTTATCTTTTGGTCCTCGCGGTGAAGATTCAACTCACACATAAACATGAACAAAATTAATAAAAATAGGGAAGCAAGCTCAGGTACAAATGAAGTGTAATGGAGGTATGAGACAAAGCCACTACACATTCCATTATTCTTGAGTTTGCCAATTGCCATGATGTAATCTCCATCTTGACAGTCTCTCATCAAGTTGGAGTGGTATCACAGCATTGAACTAAGTTGATCGTTCCAATGGGATGATGGTTTTGATTGCTGCAGATAAAGTGTGTGATTGTGAGTTTCTGGTCCCATGAGTTAAACTATAAGGATTAAAAAAAATATTGTCATAACTTTAAGGGCCAAAAGGATAATTAAACCTTTTATTTTTTTTAACAACGGGTTATATATATGTAGCAGTTTATTCTAAACAATGGAATACGTGTGAAATCTTTGAATTCTATGTAAGAAATGTTATTTCAAACTTCTCATCAGTCTTCATGCCAATGATGACATGCTCCATTTGAATTCTATGTCTAATTAAGCTCTCGGTCTTCCGTTTTTGCAACTTTATTTCGTAGAAAGCAGCCAAATTTGAAGATACAACATTTGATACTATAACTGTTTGGTGTTTTGAAAATCTCACTCACATATTTCCAAATGTTACAAAAGAATTTGATTAAGTGGTTTTTACGAATTCCTTCCTAGCCTTTTTTACCAAGTCAGGGAATTTGCATTGTTGTGCATGATGGCTGCCACAAGGACCATTGTACCAACCCATTAGTGCAAGTGGTTTTTTCTTATGAGAATTGAGAAACAAATTATATATGTGTTTTATAAAGGGAATTCTATTATTTTTAATTTTGAACTTGTAATGTTTTTGGTTTCCCTCACAGAACAAGTGATGTGATTCTTGATCGACGCCATACGTACGCCTACTTTGATGCTCTTTTTTCACACCACTTTTATCTTAATGGTATCTCAAGTTGACAATCATAAATTAAAATAGCTAACTATAGTTGATTAGTAGAGACAAACAGCTCAAAGATAAAGATCTTTAAGCCATCATTTTTTTTTCCTTTTTCTTTTCTTATCTCTACATGGAATGTCTAGAAGTTGAAAATTACTTGAGCTTTCTTTACCTATACTGCTTTCCATTTTGGCGAACTGCTTTTCTTTCTCATAATGAACTTTCCACTTCCAATGATGGTTGAACATTAATAATTCTTCATCTATTTTGTCTAAAAATTTCCACTCACTTTTTGTGAGTGGTGTGAATGTCATGCAGACAAATGATGTCCAAGCTCCACTTTTTCCATTCATTGCAAGTTGTAAGCAGAATGTAGAATGTACGTATAATAAAATAATGAGAATGGCAACTGCTAGTACTACTTAATTAGAACCAAAGTATCAAAATTAAAACGAAAATAACTTTGATGCTGTTAATATATGAGTTTAATTTTGATAGATAGTGTAAAAATTTAAATTGTTAATTAATTAGAATCACCAAATGATTTATAAACATTAGTAAAAAGTTATAGGAAATATATGTCATTAGAGTTAAATTGCTTTTGGGGAAGAACCTATCTCTTGAATTCCCTCTTCACCAGAAGCAGTTTTATTGTGTCTTTATCGAAGTCATCTTCTCCAGAGACTTGCCTTAAACTTTGAAGATAGGAATTCATCACGGGTGTGAATGTTAGTTTTCACATTCTCATTAGAGTTAAGTTGCTTTTGGGGAAAAACCAATGTCTTGAAATTCCCTCTTCACCAGAAGCAGTTTAACTTTGAAGATAGGAAATAGATCAGTCAAACATTGTTTCAGTTTATTTGGATTTTTTTTGAAGGACATGTGATTTACAAAGACTTCTTACAACTCACAACCTTTGGAATTTCTCTATGCCTGGTTAACCCACAATTTCGGCGCCTGTTGCGGTTAGGAACATAGGCTAGCAAAAACACTAATCATTTCAAGAGAAATGTTAACACACTTTTCTAATATATTATTTTTTTATTTTAAAATTTATTAAAATAAAAAAATTATATGTTTATCCATGAACACTAAGCTCTAGACAAAAAAAAAAAAAAAACCACGAGAAATAGTATATAACTCTTTAGTGGACAATTGGTGTTGTACAAAATTGAAATGATCCAGACTAAGTCAAGAAACTGGTCTTCTTCATTGAACTCACAGTGAAACCACAGAATTTATTTTCATCTACTAGTTTCCTTCCCAATTCCGATGTTTTCTAAAACATAACACACTACAGAACCTTCTAATAAATTAAAACAAAAAAACCAATATTTTACATGTAGCACCACAACCTAACAATTTCTACCTACAACTTTTTCTATAGACTATAATATAATCTATCTCCACTCATTCATTCATCAAGATTGAGAAATGGATTCAAATGCTTGTCTACCACACTTGCTAGTGTTAGCAATAACATTGGTATTGGTTAGTCATGCAATGGGAGATTCAGCTCAAGACAAACAGAGATGTGCAGAATCCCTGACAGGTGTTGCAACGTGTCTGCCATATTTGGGTGCTGACACGAAAGCACCCACAGCAGATTGTTGCAGTCGTCTCACACAAGCCATGAAGACCAACAAGAAGTGTGTCTGCCTTATTCTCAAAGACAGGGATGATCCTGACCTTGGCTTAAAGATTAACATGACAATTTCTGTTGGTCTCCCTTCTCTTTGCAAAACACCTGATAATCTCTCACAGTGTTCTGGTACGTTCAATTTCTAATTAAGCCTTCCTTTTTCTTAAAGAACACTACACTACAGTGTTATGTTTCCATTTCCTATGCAATAAATGATCTATCAGTCTTGTTAGTTGTCATATAACAACTAATGTTTTTACATTCAGTTGAAGGAAGTTCCTAGAAGGGACAGATGAATCTTATATCGGGAAGAGATTGTTAGAAAGTTTGGTTGCAGTTGCAGGGCTTCTAATTTGGCTTTCATGAGCTTAACTCAAATACTACCTATATATTACCATTTTCATATCATGTTGAAATGTAAACCATTGATTAGTTGATAGTGTAAAAAATATTTACACTCTTGAGTGTACTAAATCTCTGACAGACTCACAATAGATATTATTGCAAAACCTTTTGGAGATTTATTTTTTGTTTTTAATACTAACCTAGAGTCTACAGATCAAAGTTAATTAATTGCTGAAAATTATGTTCATTCTCATTCTTGGCGCTGTTAGTCCAGTGTGAAAACGGACAAATTCAGTTTCATGTTATATATGGCTCTGTATATGAAAAGGAAATTAAAGAAAAAGTAGAATTTGATTATGGCTAATTTCACCCATTATATTTATTACAAGAAAACCTTTAGATAAAAATTATTTTTTGGTACTTTTAGCTTGGTCGTAAACATTAACATTACATCACGCACACAAACATAAAAGGCAAACCAAATTATTTTACATCCCTAAATTTTATGAGGAAGGATGCTATAAATATTAACAATACATCTCACACACACAAAGACAACTAAAATTATATCACTAAATTGAGGTGGGGATAGTTTTGAAAAAAAAAATAGTAGGTGTGGTTGTGTAGGTGTGTTTTTATGTTTTTCAATTCAGGATATTAAATTTACAAATAATTTTATGCTTTTCAATTATATTTTAACAATAATTAAGAAATAAATCTAAATCATTCTACATTTGTTTATAGGTACTTGGCATATTGGAGATGCTATATGGGAATCTAAATTTTGCTTAACACAAATGTGGTATATGCAAGGAAAAATCAAATTGAAAATTTTTTAACCACCACTTCAAATTTTAAAAGATTCGTTTCAATATAAGGATATGAAGACAAAATTGTTTTTACAGAACATTCCCTCCATGATGTTTTCCTTTCCTTTAGGTGAAAAAAATAGACATTTCCAAAAATAATGGAAGTGAACCTTATATAATGCTGTTTATATAGAGAAGTCTTTCAAAATACAATTTAAAGTACTATTACTGCAAACTAATCAAGTCTCTCAAATTTTGCGTCGTCTTGTGGCAGAACACATTGTCTCTCAAATTTGAGCAACTGATCAAGTCCTACTTTTGAAGCCTCCATACCTGGCCATACATAGTTGGAGTCCCCACACCATAAATTTCAACAATAATTTGGCAACTTGGCATTTAAGAGGAGGGTAATTCTGCAAATGGTCTTTCATATTCAGGATACAATAGATTGTAGTTTTCAATGATTCACGTGAAATGTTCACAATGTAATGTTTTCAATGTTTTATAGGTCTTAAATACCAATAGCAGACAAGATCATGCTTATGCTTTTTTGCTATCGTGCTCCTGTTCCTTGCCACTGGTCTTGATGAAGCCAAGCATTGTCTCTTTGCCTTTTAAGTTGTACATAGTTGCAAAACAGGTACATGTGAAAGAATAATGCTTATTAAAGGTAAGGTTGATTTTAAAGTGGGCATGCAAGAATGCATTCATTATCTCAAGTAAATAAATTCAAGCGAATATGTGATTTGGATTAGAGAATAGTATTATCCAGTGCACACTAAATTGGAGAGATTCCCAACATGTGGTTTCAAAACTAAAAGAACTTACCAACTATTTGAATTTTAATCTACGTGATCTAGCTAATGTTTTCTATCAGAGAATTACAACTAGTTGATCTTAAGTACAAAACTATACTAAATATGCAAATCTTTACATCTAAAAACAGAATTTAAATAAGGCTCTCAAATTTGAAGAAAAAAAAGAAGATAGCAATGACTACAAATTGATCAACCTGCCAATACAATGATAAAACATCGGTGTATTCTAAGCAACACTAAACAGTGATACTACCTGAGCGAAAAGATTGAAGTTTGAACCACACATTATCAAGGAAATGAAAATAGGCATACCGCCATGATCTACAAATCAGCAAAGGAGCAATCACTATCCAGAATCCCACAATAAATCCAATTGTCATACTGACAAAAAACCAATTCACTCCATGCCCATCACTTCCTTCATAACTATGGGTGTTCCCATTGGAGCTGCAGTTTATGGGCAGTGGTGGACCACATAGATTGTTGCCGATGAAGCTGGAGGCATCAAAGGTTTGCAATTGAGTTCCTGTTGGAATATTTCCCTTCAAATGATTGTAAGACAAGTCTAGCATGCTCAAAAAGCTCAAATTTGCAATGCTTGGAGGGATTTCACCAAAAAGTTGATTCCTCGAAAAATCAATGGACTGTAATGATCTCATATTACCTATACCTTGTGGAATATGACCAATCAATTGGTTGTGGGACATGTTTAAAAAATTCAATCCATTTAGATATGTGATTTCTCTTGGTATTTCCCCTAATAACTTGTTACTTGACAGATCAATGCTTGTTACCAAACCCAGAAAGTTTCTGTACTCATCTCCTCTTCCTTTCAGCCATAGTAGCACACTAACTATACCTGATACCGAAGAGAATTGTTTATTATCTGGTGCCGTAGAATAGATACGGGGATCTGTACTCCGGTTCACTAGTGTCATGGCACTCAAGTTACGGAAACAGCTGGGTATATTGCCAGACAAATTATTTTTTGCAAGGTCTAAAACCTGAAGAAGAATCATCTGACATATTTCATTTGGAATGTGACCGGAAAAACTGTTTGATCGAAGGCGGAGGATTTTCATATTTGAGAGCTTTTCTCCAACCCACGGTGGAATAGTTCCTGAAAGATTATTTTCTCCAAGATCCAAGGATCAATTGGCTAGTCTTCTTCAAACTGGTAGGAAATATTCCTGAGAGTGTGTTGTTACGAATTTGTAAAGACTGCAAGTCTGCCAAGGAACCCATGGATTGGGGTAAGTTCCCAACAAAATGGTTGCTTTGTAATTTCACATCCACAAGAAATGTCCAATTCATCCAGCAATCAGGTATTTCTCCTGACAAATTATTTGATGCAAGATTCATAAATTCTAATTTCATTGGCTTGTCCTGATCGTTACATAAAAAATCATTCATGGATTCAGAGAATGAATTGCTTGAAAGATCTAACCGAAGCATATAACTTGAAAGATAGGGTAATTTACCACATAAGTGATTTGTGCTTAGATCAACAGTTTGCATAGATATTGGATTTTTTAATGTAGTCACAAGCTCACCATGGATATGATTATGAGAGAGGTTTAAATACATAACCTGAGAAAGTGCTTCCCACATCTGTGTTGGAATAGAATCTAAAATCCCCGTGTTAGACAGTCCAACATATTGAAGTTTGTTTTGTGACAGAATCCACGATGGAAAGTTGGGACCTATCTGCCATGATGTCACATCCAAATAGATAAGTTGAAAATTAGGAATCCAATTAGGACCCACTTTTAAAGTGAAATTGTTCCCTGATGCATCAAACTCCTTCAAACTTGTAAGATTTGCAAGATCATCTTCGTTGACAACTCCTTGAAAATTATTGCCATCAATAAGAAGCGTTGACAATTTAGAGAGTGATCCAAGACTTTCAAATGGATTTCCGCTGAATTTATTAATAGAGAGATAGAGATATTTTAAATCTATCTCCCTTAAGTTGCGGAGATTACCCAAAAAAGTCGGAATTGTTCCTTCAAGTTGATTACGTGATAAATCAAGTTCAACAAGAGAAGTCAAATTTCCCAAAGAAGTTGGAATGGTTCCTTCAAGTTGATTAGATGACAAATGAAGTTCGACAAGAGAAGTCAAATTTCCCAGGGCATCAGAAATAGTCCCATGCAAGTTGTTGAGCCTTAGGTCCAGGAACTTGAGTCGATGAAGACCGTATAAGCAATTAGGTATAGAAGATGAAAATGAATTTTCAGACAAGTCAAGATTTTGAAGAAGTGAGAGGTTTCGAATACCACCAGGAATCGGACCTTGGATTTCATTACCCTGTAATTGAAGAGAAACAAGTTTCTTCAATTTGAATATCCACTTGGGGACAAAAGAAATGGCAGGGGAATAACTGGTATTGTAAAGATGGAGAGTTTGCAGAGATGAGAAGTTGAGCAAGGATGGTTCATTATAGTGAGGGAGTGTGCATTCTGAAAAATATAGGTGGGTCAAAGAAGGAAGAGATTGGAGAGTGTGTAGCCAATGAAATGCTTTGGATAGGTTTGCATTACTCAGATAAAGATATTCAAGCTTCCACATACTTGATACCCATTCTACATTTTCAACAAACAGAGGTTCAAGACTAGAATGACCTCCAAGGCCGAGATAGAGCAAATTGGAGAGATTCCCAATCTGAGATGGAATCTTCCCCATGAATCCAGTATAAGAGAGGTCGAGCTGAGTCAAGGAGCTCATTGTCCCAAGGAAAGAAGGAATTGCCATACCTTCTCCAAGGAAATAATTGTCGCTCAAGTCAAGATATCGAAGCTTAGAGAGATTCCCGATCTGAGAGGGTACTCTTCCGTTGGCAACTTCTCTCAGGTCAAGATACACCAAATTTGAGAGATTCCCAATCTGAGGAGGAATCTTCCCATAGAATCCACTATCAGAGAGGTCGAGGTGAGTCAAGGAAGTCATTGTCCCAAGGAAAGAAGGAATTGCCGTACCAAGGAATTCATTGGCGCTCAAGTCCAAGTAATTCAGATGCTTTAAATCAGCCAAACAAGGACTTATCTCTCCACCAAAGCTCCATCTTCTATAAGCTTCCCAATTGTAGTCATCATAGAAAGCAGAATCATAAGTGTGGAGGTGAAGCTGAAGAACATGGGAAGTAAGGTTGTGGCAGAGGACTCCATACCAGTGGCAACAGTTGGTATTATTATGATTCCAAGACCAAAGCTTATTTGAAGGATCTATGAGATTATTCTTAAACTTCAAAAGTGTCTCACGCTCACTTGGGATGCACACACTCTCTCTGCATGGTAAGCTGAACAACCAAAGCTGGACAAAGACAAGAATATAAATGGAGGAGGAATTCATGATCACACAAGGATATATGAAACAGCTTAATTGTATAAGTGCTTCTTGCTCCTGCATATTAAACTTACTTCTTTCTATTATTTATACTGCTGCCCTGCCTGTTTAAAAAAATTATTCTATTTCATGATATCCCAACCCATAATTAATATTAAATTATTAAATTTTTAATATTCAAACTAAAAATAATGTAAAAGAAAATTGTCTTCTAATTACCATAGCCCACACCATCAGGTCCATCTCAAGGTTTTCCATATTTTCATCTTGAACCTTTGAACACTCCACAAAGTCCAGCCATGTTATGGTCTGACTTCTTCAACTTTAACCATAGGTCACAACATTACCTTCATATCAAGTTCCCTGTCAGACAACAAATGTTGCCAGTTAAGTTAAGCAAGGAAAAAAAATATAATTGATGAATACATCAATTATAGGAAAAGGGTGTACTTTAAAAACTATTTCTATTAAAAAATCTATAAAAAAATTATTTCGTTCCATTCTAATTATTTAATTTTAATCAATTTTTCAGTTCACAAAATAATATTCTCTTATATAGGAAGAAAAGACTAGATTTAATTATCATCAATTGGAAAAGTTATTGTGTCATGTATTTCTAATTGTATTTGAACTTGAATATTATTTTATTTATCATATAAAAATTAATTAGTTATATAAAAAGAAGTAAAAAGAATATTAACTTTTTTTCTAAAAAAAAAATCAGTATCATATTTTATATTTTTTACAAGTTATCAACTTAAATAAGAGGAGAAACATAATTTTCATTTTCATTTAACTTTTTAAATTGCCAAATTTAAGCGATCATGAGAATACTCACGTTCAATATAATATTCTCAAAAAAAAAATCCATAGGATAACTTAAACAATCTACAAAGAAATATAATTTATTCTTGTGTCAAATACTAAAACAAGAAACATTTTTTATTTTAGTTTACCGTATAGAATTACTTAAATCAATGAAATTTTTATTTTAAGAAAATATTAATGATTTTTTTAAACTTTAAGTAGTTTACATCAAAGGTAATTAAATTTGGCTTAATTAGTCTTCAAATTTTAACTATTATTCAAATCAATCCTTTCGTTAAACCTTGTATGTGTTAACTAAACAACAAAAAGTCTTGCCTTATAAAATTCAAGTATTCTATTACATGCGGTTTGAACCCATAATTAATTTTAAACTATCAAATTTTAATTATTCAAAATAAAAGAAATGAAAACAAAATTGTCTCCCAAGCAAATCGCCTGCCACTCCACCAAATCCATATCATAGTCCCCACTTTTTCAACTTGAACCATAGACTACTCCATCAAGTCATGTCAAGGTCCTCCATTTTTTCATCTTGAACCTTAGGACACTCCACAAAGTCCACCCATATTAAGGTCTCTGACTTCTGCAACGCATATATGGAAAACAACTTAATTGTATAAGTGCTTCTTGCTTCTGCATATAAAACTTCTATTATTTATACTGCTGCAAGTGTCTTTCTTTTCTTTTTTCTTTTTTCTTTTTTTTATGACGTTTCCTTTTTTTAATTATTGACTTTATTACCCAATTCTCCCGAGTTAATTCTTAGAATAGGAAATAATTTTGAATTTACTTTATCTATCTCCCTTTTTAAAATTCCTATATACACAAAATTTTGTATTGAATTTAACTATTATTTAATCAATCCTTTCGTTAAACTTTTGTTAATTAAACAATAAAAGTCCAACATTTTATTAAAAAAATTCAAGTCTTCTATTTCATGGACTTCATCAAGTCTTTTATTAAAAGTCCAACTTTTGTTAATTCAAGTCTTTTACAAAATTTTGTTAATTCAACTTTTGTTAATTATTACAAAATTTGGTATTGAATTTAACTATTATTTAATTCAAGTCTTTTATTAAAAGTCAAACTTTTGTTAATTTAACTATTATTTTGTTAATTAAACCATAGCCGACTCCATCAAGTCCATCTCAAGATCCTTTATTTTTTTATCAAGTCCATCTCAAGATCCTTTATTTTTTTATCTTGAACCTTTGGACAATCCACAAAGTCCAGCCATGTTATGGTCTCAGGCTTCAACTTGAACCATAGGCTGGGCCACAAACAATATATTAATGATAAATACATCAATTATAGGAAAAGGGTCTAATTTAAAGACTATTTCAGTTTAAAAATCTATATAAAAAAATATTATTTCGTTCATATCTTGCTATTTAATTTTGATCAATTTTTTAATTCACAAAATAATATTCTCTTATATCTGAAAAAAGACTAGATTTAATCGTCATTAATTGGAATGATTGTTGTGTGATCTATTTCTAATTGTATTCGAACATGAATATTATTTTCTTTATCATATAAAAATTAATTGATGATATAAAAAGAAGTATGAAAAAGAATATTAATTTTTTTTCTAAAAAAAATTAGTAGCATATTTTGTATTTTTTTACACGTCATCAACTTAAATAATAGGAGAAACATAATTTTAATTTCCATTTTAATTTTTAAATAATTTTAATTGCCAAATTTAAGCAATCATAAAATTACTCATGTTCAATATAATATTCTCAAAAAAAATATCCTTATGATAACTTAAATAATCTACTAAGAAATATGATTTATTCTTATGCAGATCGAATACTAAAATATGATTTAGTCTTCAAATTTTAACTATTATTTAAATCAATCATTTCGTTACACCTTTATTAAGTAAATGATAGCATAACAAGCAAGGAGGTGCAAGCAGTAACACTCACAAAGATAAAGATCTTTAAGCCATCATTTTTTTTTCCTTTTCTTTTCTATGAACTGTCGTTTCTTATCTCTACATGGAATGTCTAGAAGTTGAAAACTTGAGCTTTCTTTAACTATACTGCTTTCCATTTTGGGGAACTGCCTTTCTTTCTCATAATGAACTTTTTCCACTTCCAATGATGGTTGAACATTAATAATTCTTTATCTATTTTGTCTAAAAATTTCCACTCACTTTTTGTGAGTGGTGTGAATGTCATGCAGACAAATGATGTCCAAGCTCCACTTTTTCCATTCATTGCAAGTTGTAAGCAGAATGTAGAATGTACGTATAATAAAATAATGAGAATGCCATCTACTAGTACGTATCAAAATTAGAACAAAAGTATCAAAATTAAAACGAAAATAACTTTGATGCTGTTAATACATGAGTTTAATTTTGATACACAGTGTACAAATTTAAATTGTTAATTAATTAGAAATCACCTAATGATTTGTAAAACAATTACTAAAAAATGTTATAGGAGAATATATATAATTAATTGCAATTCTAAGTGTATTTAAATTAAATTCTTAATTAACATATCCTTACTGTGATTTTTTGTATATTTTTTATTTATTGAGACAGTGGAATGAGACCGCACTATAATTTTCATCACGGGTGTGGTTGTCAAATATAATAGGGATGGTTGGGAAGATGTTGCAGGTGCCGGTTTGTTGTTGAGGGAAAATGTACTTTTTGAAGAAAATAAAATTATGTTTTCAATGATATATATTCGACTTTTTGTATTTGAACTTTGACAATTTTTTTCTTAAAATCTCTAATATTTAAAAAATTATTTTAAATTATCATCGTTTGTTAAATAATGACGTATCCGTTAAATATTCGATAACACAAAATTGATTTATAGTACGTCAAAAACTGTCAATATTCATTTGAAACTTAGTCTTCCACCCGTCTCAAGCTCTCCACATGAACACTAAGCTCTAGATAAAAATAAATAAATAACCACGAGAAATAATATATAACTCTTTAGTGGACAATTGGTGTTCTTTTGTGCATTCAGTTGAAGGAAGTTCCCAGAATGGTAGAAAGCAAGGGACAGATGAAACGGCCACAGCTAAGAATAGTGCATCTTATATCGGGAAGAGATTGTTAGAAAGTTTGGTTGCAGTTGCAGGGCTTCTAATTTGGCTTTCATGAGCTTAACTCAAATATTACCTATATATATTATCATTTTCATATCACGTTGAAATGTAAACCATTGATAACTGCTAAATAATTCTATTTTGATAATAGAAAATAAGTCAAAATTATCTTTAAAAATAATTATTTAGCAGTTATTTGCGCTTAAATATTAAAAAATTGATGTTTTGTTGAATTTTGGTTACAGATATAAAAACTCGAAGTGTAACAAGCAAAAAAGCCAGAAAAATTGAAGAAAAGAAGAAAATCTGTAGTAGACCCAGCCCAATACGTGCGCTTAGCACGCGTCACGCGCTAAGCGGACCAGGAAGCACACGCGCTAAGCCTGCAACGCGCGCGCTAAGATCGCGATCCAACAGAAGCACGCGCTAAGCCTGCAACGCGCGTGCTAAGCGCGCGATCTATAGGCGCTGAGCGAGGGGGTGTTGCGCTAAGCGCGCCTACGAAGGCCCAAAACCCACCTCAACAGCTATAAATAGAGAGTCAGTAACCCTTAGTTAGGGTCTAACAGGCCTAAAAGTCAAAGCGATGTATGATGTACTCTTCACTATTTATCAATGCAATATCAGGTTTTTCTTTCCTATTATCTTTTCTGTTTTTATCTTGCATACTCATATATATATTCTGTTAGGTCAGAAGATTCTAAATAAGATTTAAAGAAGATATGCATACATTAGTTTTAAAGGTTAGACGCTCGAGAGAGGATAACTTCTAATAGAAGAAAAAATATCATAATAAAATTATTGTTAGGCATAGAGTGATTGCATTATGCCCATGCGTCAAAGCAAACATCTAGAATTAGAACTTCATCCATTTTATCTATTGAGTCTTTGCAAAGACATTTGGGAGATAGGTAGGTAAAATAGGCTTGTAATCATGAGGCATCAAGGACAAGTAAATGAATAGATGTGGGTAGGATAGGATCACCTGAATTGGTAAAGAAAAATCATAAACCCATACTATCTAGGTAGACTAGGCAAGTCAGTTCCCAACATTATCTTATCTTGAATTCATCTTTTTTTTTTTTATCTTTAATTATTTTATCTTTTCCTTTATCTTTAAATATTTTATCTTTTCTTTACCTTATCTTCTATCTTTCTTTATCAGTTATTTTAAATTTATTATCTTTTGCTTTTAAATTGAATTTTCATTAATCTAATTACAAATGAAGTCCCTGGGATTCGACACTCGAATTTTCGAGTACTTTACTACTTGTGACAACTTGGTGCACTTGTCAACGAAACAACAACCATTTATGAGTTGATAGGGTAAAAAATATTTACAGTCTTGAGTGTATTAAATCTCTGACATACTGACAATTATGTTCATTCTCATTGGAGATTTGTTTTATGTTTTTAATACTAACCTAGAGTCTACAGATCAAAGTTGCTGAAAATTATGTTCATTCTCATTCTTGGCGCTGTTAGTCTAGTGTGAAAACGGACAAATTCAGTTTCCTGTTATATATGGCACTGTATATAAAAAGGAAATAAAAAAAAGTAGAATTTGATTATGGCTAATTTCGCCCATTATATTTATTACAAGAAAACCTTTAGATATAAATTATTTTTTTTGTACTTTTAGCTTGGTCGTAAACATTAAAATTACATCACGCACACACACATAAAAGGCAAACCAAATTATTTTATATCCCTAAATTTTATGAGGGAGGATGCTATAAATATTAACAATACATCTCTCACACACCAAGACAACTAAAATTATATCACTTAATTGAGGTGGGGATAGTTTTGAAAAAAAAAATAGTAGGTGTGGTTGTGTAGGTGTGTTTTTTTGTTGAGAAAATCTTTATATAATTATGAGCTATGATAAAATAAAAAATCCATGATGAGTTCCGTATTTAAAAATCGTTGTAGAATTATAGGGTTGATTAAAATGAAACGTATTGGTCATTGAGTGTATATTAAAATGAAACGTACATTACAATAAATAAAACATTTAAACTTTCATTTTAATATAGAATTTTTCTAAATTGTTATGGTGCATGATTAAACTTTAATCATGGAGTACACGTTTTTGCCTTATATAAGTAACATGGTTTAACATGATTTGTTTATTATTTATCTTTTCTTCTAGTTGTGTTCATTGTTGTTTGAAAATTTTATATTTAGTGAATCAAATTCTTTTTTAATTCAAATAGGGACATTAGTTTTCGTATCCGTTAAGAATAATTGATACCAAATTTAAATAATTGTATTAAATTCTAATTATCAAAAAAATTCCGTATTTATTATCATAAAAATATTTAACAATTTAATCATTAATTTCGTATGATAATTGATACTTGAAAACTAATATTTATTGCACTTAATTTCATTTGATAATAACTGATATTTCTTCAATCGCGTATCATTTGTGGCAAAACGAACATCCAATATCATTGGAGAACAATGTTGATGTAACGATTAATTCATTGAGAATCACATGAATGCATTAAATTCAGGATATTAAATTTACAAATAATTTTATGTTTTTCAATTATATTTTAACAATAATTAAGAGATAAATCTAAGTCTTCTACATTTACATTTGTTTATAGGTATTTGGGATATTGGAGATGCTATATGCGAATCTAAATTTTGCTTAACACAAATGTGGTATGCAAGGAAAAATCACATTGAAATATTTTTATCTGCCACTTCTAATTTTAAAAGATTTGTTTCAAAATAAGGATATGAAGAACAAATTATTGATTTTAGAGAACATTTCCTCCATGATGTTTCCCTTTCCTTTAGGTGAAAAACAAATAGACATTTCCAAAAATAATGAAAGTGCATCTTATATAATGTTGTTTATATAGAGAAGTCTTTGAAAATATAAGTTAAGTACTATTACTACAAACTATTCTGTATCATATATCTCTTATATATTTTGATATAAAACATTTATTAATTTTTTATTTATTTCTTAGTAACATGTACATGAAAGTCAAACCAAACCGAATCGAGGATTTATGTGGCATTTAACTTTTATCACTTTTTGCCCTAAAAGATCACACTCTAATCATGTATCAAAAATTTGTGGTGTACAAGAAAACTCTTCTATTTGGGAACAGTCGATCTTTAATTGAACCTCTTTTGGAAAATGGAACTAGCTTTGGATTACCATGTGACAAAAAATTACTTTGCTAACCATTATTTTATTTTAATTTACCCTATAGAACTGATTAAATGAAAATTTGGTGTCATTAAACTTCAAATTTTAACCATTATTTAATCAATCCTTTCGTTAAACTTTTGTTATGTACAAAAGTCCAACATTTAAAAAAAAATCAAGTCTTCTATTTCATCATATCCCAATCCATAATTAATATTAAATTGTCAATTTTTCAATATTCAAACTAAAAATAATGCAAAAAAAAATTGTCTTCTAAACCATAGCTCACGCCATCAAGTCCATCTCAAGGTTTTCCATTTGTTCATCTTGAACCTTTGGACACTCCACAAAGTCCAGCCATGTCATGGTCTGACTTCTTTAACTTGAACCATAGGTACCATAGGTCACTGCATTACCTTCATATCAAGTTCCTTGTCATTGACAACAAATGGTGCCAGTTAAGTCAAGCAAGGAAAAAAAATATAATTGATGAATACATCAATAATTATAGGAAAAGGGTGTACTTTAAAGACTATTTCGGTTAAAAAATCTATATAAAAAAAGAGTATTTAGTTCCAATCCAACTATTTAATTTTGATCAATTTTTCAATTCACAAAATAATATTCTCTTATATATGAAAAAAAAGACTAAATTTAATTGTCATCAATTGAAAAGGTTGTTTGTGTCATCTATTTCTAATTGTATTCAAACCTAAATATGATTTTCTTTATCATATAAAAATTAATTATTGATATAAAAAGAAGTGGTGAAAAAGAATTTAACTTTTTTCTATAAAAAATAGTATCATATTTTGTATTTTTTATAAGTTATCAACTTAAATAATAGGAGAAACATAATTTTTATTTTCATTTTACTTTTTAAATAATTGTAAGTGCCAAATTTAAACAATCATAAAAATACTCACGTTCAATATAATATTCTAAAAAAATATTTATACGATAACTTAAACAATCTTCTACAAAGAAATATATTTTATTCTTGTTTCAAATACTAAAATAAGAAATATTTTATTTTAATTTACAGTATAGGATTTCTTAAATCAATGAAATTTTTATTTTAAGAAAATATTAATAATGTTTTTAAAACTCTGAGTAGTTTACAGCAAAGGTAATTAAATTCGGCTTAATTAGTCTTAAAATTTTAACTATTATTTAAATCAATTAATCCTTTCGTTAAACCTGTACGTGTTAAGTAAATAACAAAATGTCTTGTCTTATAAAATTCAAATATTCTATTACTTGCAGTTTGAACCCATAATTAATTTTAAAATATCAAATTTTTATTATTTCAAATAAAAGAAATGAAAACAAAATTGTCTAGTCTCCTAGACAAACCACTTCCCACTCCACCAAATTCATATCAAGGACCCCACTTTTCCCACTTGAACCATAGACTACTCCATCAAGTCCAAGTCAATGTCCTTCATTTTTTCATCATGAACCTTAGGACACTCCACAAAGTCCAGCCAACCATATTTAGGTCTCTATCTTCTTCAACATGAACCATAGGTCACTACATTACCTTCATATCAAGTTCCTTATCATTGACAACAAATGTTTAGAATTAAGTAAGCAAGGAAAAAAATTATAAATGATGAATACATCAATTATAGGAAAATGATCTAATTTAAAGACTATTTCGGTTAAAAAATCTATATAAAAAAAGACTCTTTCGTTTCAATCTCGCTATGTAATTTTGATCTATTTTTTAATTTACAAAATAATATTCTTCTTATATGTGAGAAAAGACTAATTTTCATTGTCATTAATCGGAAAGATTGTTGTGTCATCTATTTCTAATTGTATTTTAGCCTGAATATTATTTTCTTTTTCATTAAAAATTAATTAGTAAGATACAAAGAAGTGTAAAATGCTTGTTTAACTTGGTCTATCATAATTATTGAGATCATAACTTTTTCCTTTTATAAGTCTTGGTCCAAATTTCTCCATATATTGTAGATCATATTTAGCTTAAAAAGTAAATTAGAGGATATGATATACCAAGAAGTGTGGCATGTTTTTTAAATTATTTATCTATGGTCTTAGCTATTTTATTGTTAGACCACAAGTCTTCATATATTAAAGTCTTTGTCTGAATTTCATTTACTTGTGTGGTGATATTTTAAGAATTGTGATAGAAGAGAAAAATAAATATATAATATATTGAAATATCTAACTTATGAAGATTTGCATTCTTAATGCATAAGCTTTTCAGTTTATATATTATCATTATTTGGAAATATTTTTTGTGTTAATTGTCTATTTCTAATTAATTTGAAAATGAATCTTAATTTTTTATCATAAAAATTACTATCATATTTTTTATTTTCTTTACAAGTTATCAACTTAAATACTAATAGGAGCAACATAATTTTAATTTCCATTTTACTTTTTAAATAATTTTAAGTGCCAAATTTAAGCAATCATAAAAATACTCACGTTCAATATAATATTTTTTAAAAAATAATTCATGAGATAACTTAAATAATCTACAAAGAAATATAATTTATTCTTGTGCCAAATATTAAAATAAGAAACATTTTATTTTTTTAGTTTAACGTATAAAATTGCTTAAATTAATTAAAATTTTATTATAAGTAAATATTAATATTTTAAAAAAATTATTAGTTTACAATAAAGGTAATTAAATTTGGCTTAATAATTAGTCTTCAAATTTTAACCATTTAAATCAATTCTTTCGTTACACCTGTGTTAAATAAACAACAAAAAAAGTCTTGCATTATTAAATTCAAGTCTTCTATTACATGCAATTTGAACCTATAACTAATTTTAAATGATCAAATTTTCATTATTCAAAATAAATGAAAAGAAAAAAAATTGTCTTCTTGACAAACCACAGACAACTCCACCAAATCCATATCAAGGTCCCCACTTTTTCAACTTGAACCATAGGCCACTCCATCAAATCTATGCCAAAGTTTCTTATCATTGACAACAAATGTTGAGAGTTAAGTCAAGCATGAAAAAAATAGGGTAAAATATATCATTTCTATCCCTATAAAATTTTGATGTGCTACTTTTTTTATCCTGAGTTAAGTTTGGATGATTGATAATTATCATGTATTCTTAGATTTTGGTGTGATTTTAGGATATTTATGTGATATATGTCTTTTATGCTTTTTTATTGTCATGAACTAATCTTCTCTTTTGTTGGAGTTGAATATAATTGGTTCATCTTTCATGTAATGACTATTTTTTTATTGAATAAAGCATTCTAATTGTTTCTCTTCTATGTTTAATATGTGTTTTTGGCTTAATCACCTGTTTGTATGATTTTTTTTATTCAATTGTAATTAAAAAATTTCTTTGAACTACGAATTGCAAAAAATACCTAATAATTTTTATGTCTAGGAATAAGATAAAAAGAATTGAGCATCAATAAACACTTTATCTTAATGAAAACCATTTATTTATATTAATTTAAGGGATTGATAGTGTAATTAAGGGATTTAGGTCTCTTCACTAGGAATTAAAGTGAAGATAATATGATGGGTTTATGATAATATAACATTTATTAAATATGAATGTGTAGTTATTAGGTGATAGAAACTTCAATGAAATTAAACCCCAATAATTTTTTCATTGATTTAACCCCAACAATTACATGGGGTGCTTGTTAAAATTCCCAAACAATTTTTTTCCTTAATTTTTTCTTTTATTTTCTTCTTTAGTTTTCTTATTTTTATTTCTTCCTTTAATTTCTTTATCTTTATGCATATTGTTATTTAAATCAAATTAGCTAATGTTAATGAATTTCAAATATTCATAGTATAGAAATTATACTTTTTATTACCCAATTATTGCCTAAGTCCTGTTAATGAGTATTATAGGAAAAAATGCATCAATACTCCTCAGGAAATGGGAATGTGGAATGTATCAGAGTAAGGAAAAGCGAGAGAAGGAAGATGTGGAAGGGTTTAGAAACTGCAGAATCCTATGCAAGCTCCAACTTTCTACACTAATTAAATTCATTCAGGCAAATTCTAAGTTACATGTTGTGTAAAACAATCTTCTTGAGTGTGTCATTCCAGGTATTTTAATGCTAATCATTGTTAGTGCACAGATAGTAGAAGACAATAATGCGTCATAAATACAAAACAGAATTTGATACTAAGTCTGAAGCTCGTCTAGTTCTCTTAACATTAAGAACATTTATTACCAATGAAAGCAAAACAAACAGACACCCCATATGAACATGTACATAGTATGGTAAACCTTTTCACATTTTTAATGTCTAGAATAACACGTTGTAATGTCTCTCACTCCTAACAGTTAACATGTAAACTCACAATTTCCCAAGTAACCTTCTTACCTTCAAAACTATTATCACATAAATCAGATCTCTCAAGTGGTCAAGATAATGAAAATAAGCACGCCTCCAAGTTCTGTTGAAGAAAACAACACTGCAAAAACCCCAAAATCCTGCTGCAAATCCAACTCCCATACCCATATAAAACTCTGATGTTCCAAAGAAATTACCATCACCGTGTCGAACAGAAGCACTCTCTGTCAACTCTTCCTTGTCTGTGCAATTTTTTGTTACAGGAGGACCACAAAGCCCATGTCAATGAATTTCATTGTAGAGCAATTTTGCAGTGTTGAAGGAATATATCCAGAGAAGCGGTTGTCGTCTAACAACAAAGACTCAAGTTGAGATAGATACCCCATGGAGTTTGGAATAACACCAGACAAATTGTTACTACCCAAGTTCAAATGCACCAATGCTTGCCAATGCACCCAACAGTGACCAAGATCACCAGATAAGACATTATTTGAAAAATCAAGCACACTCAAATTATTAGTAGCATTTTCCTTTCCACATAAAAAGGGAGAAATTGTTCCGGAAATTGAGTTATTGGCAACATTCAGCACTTCAACATTTGCAGACACACTTGGCAATGTACCCTTGAACAAATTAGAACTCAAATTTATGAGGCTGGAATTGAGAAAGATGTTAGATAGGTCTCCACTTAACAGATTGTTGGACAGATCCAGGAATTCAGTTTGCAAAGTCCAATTCCAAAACCAACTTGGAACCAAGTCTGCAATACCTGCCTTAGACATTGTCAAAACCTTCACAGAACTTTGCCTTTTTAGCCATTCTGGAAACTTAGGACCTATTCCAAAGGAGCTCAGTAAAACATATTCAAGCTGAAAAGGAGGAACCCATCCAGAGTTGACACTGAGGAACAAGTTTGTCCAAGACAAACGTAGTTCCTTTAATTTCAAAAGTTTTACAAAATTTGACTCTTTTATAGATCCTTCTAACAAATTAGATGAAAGGTCTAACATCACTAAATTTGAGAGAGTTCCAAGAGTTACAGGCATATCACCAGTCAAAGAATTAGTTCCAAGATTTAATACCTGCAGGTTTCTGAGGAGCTCAAAACTCTTAGGAATGGTTCCATTCAGTCGGTTGTGAGCCAGGTTTAAAGTTCTCAAGAATGACAAGTTTGCAAATGGTGAGGGAATTGGACAAGTAAAGGTATTATTACTGAGATTTAGAACTTCAAGATGCTTAAGCTTGCCTAATGAATCTGGAAGTGGCCCACTGATACGTGATGCAGGGGGAATTCTGGTTTCGAGGACCAGGGCCTCCAAAAGGGTAAGGAAAGGAAATAACTAAGAAAAGATAATTCTCATATTCATCCCTCTTTCTGTGAATCATTACATTTATTTATACTGATTCTTATAACAGAATTGCTATTCTATGGAATTTTCAGGATTCAAGTTTGTTACAATTATCTCCCACGTGTTGTAATTGCTCTAACAGAATGCATATATGCCTTTAATACCATCCCGCCCCTTTCAGATGTAATCTTTGAGGTACGTTGGTCTCTCTACCCTTCTCTTGGGCCTTTGCTCTTTGTTTTCTGAAATTGCTTGTTGCACCTTATCCTGCTGGTTGTTAATCTGCATTGCTTGTTGCACCTCATTCTGTTGATTGTCTCCCTCTGCTATGTTTCCCCCTGTATCACCCCTGGGCCCTTGGGAAAGCACCTTGTCCTCAAGGTGATAATCCCGGCATAAGGTTGACCAATCCTCCCAGGAAGTCTCATCAGGGGAGAGCCCATGCCATTGAACGAGGACGTCCCACCCAGAAACAGATGATGGTCGAGAAGCAAGGATCGCAGCAGGTTGGACGAGGGGGTGATCGTCATGAAAAGAAATCGGCAGTGGATTAGCAACAGGGTCGTTAGGATCACCCTTGAATGGTTTTAACATGGAGACATGGAAGATGGGATGTATCTTAGCATCAGGTGGTAACTGTAATCGGTAGGCAACCTTGCCAATGGCCTCGAGAACCTGAAATGGCCCATAGTAACGTTTTGCCAGCTTTCCCGAGATGGTGGGGTTTTCCCGGGCAGACGTTTGACGGTGAGGGCGCAGGCGAAGTAAGACCCATTGTCCCGGCGAGAAGACTATATCACGTCGGTGTTTGTCAGCTTTCTCCTTCATTAGAATCTGGGCCTTTAGTAATTTCTTACGAATCATAAGGAAGGTTTCCTCCCGGTCACAAAGCAGGGTATCTATAGCATCAATGTTAGAGTCACCGGCAAGGTACTCCGGGAAGTTAAATGGCTTCCGGCCAAAGGTGACCTCATATGGAGTGGCCCCGGTCGCGGAGTTCCAGGAAGTGTTGTGCGACCACTCCGCCCATGGAAGGAGACGGCCCCAAATACGAGGGCGCCGATGAACGAACGAGCGTAAGTATTGCTCGATAATACGATTAATAGCCTCAGTCTGTCCATCACTCTGGGGGTGATACGCAGAACTCATACGCAAGTGAGTGCCACTGCGCCGGAAAAGCTCCTGCCAAAACTTGCTAAGAAACAGAGGGTCTCGATCGGAGACCAAGCTCCGGGGAACACCATGAATTTTGACCACCATGTCCTGGAATAAAGTGGCCACCATGAAAGCAGTGTGCGCAGTAGGAAGCATCCCCAGATGAACCCCTTTAGAAAAACGATCCACGACCACCAATATGACTGTGTGACCTTTGTACGGCGGCAGCCCAACAATAAAATCTAAGGACAGGTCCTCCCATGGACGATGAGGAACCGGGAGAGGGCAAAGAAGGCCAGCAAGCTTCTTTGTTTCGTATTTAGTGGACTGACAGTCACGGCAGTTGGCCACAAAGGTCGCGACATCCTCACGCAAACCAGGCCAATAGAAGTTCTCAGAAACGCGAGCAATCGTCTTGGCAATGCCAGAGTGGCCCCCAGTGGGGGTCGCATGAAATTCAACGAGGAGGGTAGGAATAATAGGAATATCACGTGGTAACCATATGCGGTGACGGTGCAAAATAAGATTGTTAACCACAGAGAACCCAGGGTGTTTGGCGGGATGATTAGCAATGTCCTGTCGACGATGCACATAGTCAGAATGTTGGTCGAGCTGAGAACAGAGTTCGTCCATGAAGGTCAAGCATGGAACCGAAAGCATGAGAGCAAGGGAGGAATCAGGGTCTGGAACACGGGAGAGAGCATCAGCAGCCTGATTGCTAGCACCGGACCGATAATGGATTTCGTAATCGTAGCCCATGAGCCTGGCGAGATACATGTGCTGCTCGGGTGTCTGGACCACCTGGGTGAGAAGCTCCTTCAAGCTCCGGTGGTCGGTCAGAATGACAAAACGGTGTCCGAGCAAATATTGCCTCCATTTTTTGACGGCGGCCGTAATAGCGTACAATTCACGGACATACGTTGATGATCGGAGCAATTTGGCACTAAAGGGTTTACTGAAATAGGCAATGGGGTGCCCCTTCTGAGAGAGCACAGCACCCAAGCCCACCCCAGAGGCGTCAGTCTCAATAGTGAAGGGAAGGTGAAAATCCGGGAGAGCTAACACCGGTGCGGAGGATAGAGCGAGCTTCAATTGGTCAAATGCAGCCTGAGTAACATCAGTCCATTGAAAGGGATCCAATGTGGTAGCTTTGACCAAGGGGGCAGCAATCGTAGCATAGCCCTTGATGAATCTTCTGTAAAACCCAGCTAATCCGAGGAAGCTACGAAGAGCTTTGGCGGTGCGCGGGGAAGGCCATTGACGGACAGCTTCAATCTTGTCGGTAAGAGGTTCCACGCCATTGAAGGAGACCAAGTGGCCTAAGTACTCGACCTGTCTCTGTGCAAAGGTACACTTAGAAAGTTTTAAGGCAAATTGATGTGTCAGTAGTACCTTGAAGGTGATTTCCAAGTGTTGCAGATGAGCATCCATGGAAGTGCTATAAATGAGAATATCATCGAAGAAGACGATAATGAAACGCCGCAAGTAAGGCTGAAAAATCGAATTCATGGTTGCCTGGAACGATGATGGAGCATTACACAAACCAAATGGCATTACCTTGAATTCGTAATGGCCATGGTGAGTACGAAATGCAGTTTTCGGAATGTCCTCAGGATTCATACGAATCTGATGATAACCTTGGAGCAAATCCAGCTTGGAAAAATAGCAGGCGCCGCCTAATTCGTCAAGGAGCTCATCAATCGTTGGAATTGGAAAACGATCCCGTATGGTAAGCGCATTCAAGGCTCTGTAGTCGACGCAGAACCGCCAAGAGCCGTCGTGTTTCTTAACCAGGAGGACCGAAGAAGAAAACGGACTGGTGCTGGGCTGAATGAGACCTTTCTGGAGCATAGCATCAACCTGTTGCTCGATTTCTTGTTTCTGATAGTGGGGGTAGCGATACGGTCGAACGTTGACCGGAGTTGCCTGAGGGATCAAGTGGATGTGGTGGTCTGTAGCTCGAGCCGGCGGTAGGGTAGAAGGAGTGGTGAAGAGAGCCTCGAATCGGCGCAGCAAGTCCTGAATTGGGGCAGGGAACTCCTGTGACAGGGAAGGGGTCGAATTAGATAGCAAGGTAATGTGATAAAACAGAGCATCACCTTGTGTTCGACTGAGCCGGCGAAGCTGGACCGGAGTGAGGAGGTGAAGTTTAGCATCTAAGTCACCCTGGAGCCGAATGAGGCGGCCGTCTGAAAAAAATTGCATCGAAAGTGTGTTGTAATCGGTAAGCACGGGTCCCAAGGCTTTTAACCATTGGACCCCAAGTACTACGTTAGCTCCGGATATGGGAAGGATATACAAATCCACTATAAATGTATTGTTCTGAATGTTGATGGCAACAGCTTGGCACATGCAACTGCAACTCAATTGTTGCCCATTTCCGACCATAACGCGCAACGGGGTGGTGGAAATGGAGGGAAGGCCCAACTTCTCGACCAGCTGTTGCTGAATGAAGTTGTGGGTGCTCCCTCCGTCCACCAGGAGCACTACTTCAACGTCAGCAATGGAAGCCACGAAACGCAGCGTTTCGGGCGCTAAGTGACCGGCCATGGAGTTTAAACTAAGTTGGGCCGGATGCGGGTCATGGGCTTCAGTTGGGTCCGGGTCGGGTTCGAGGGTCGGGTCAAGTGGGGCTATATGTGGTGGGTCAGGAGCAGCGTCCCCTTCCGCGATGAAGAGAAATACCCTAGAGGCACAGCGGTGACCTCTGTGGTACTTCTCATCGCAGCTAAAGCAGAGGCCGCGCTCACGGCGGCTGGCAATCTCTTCAGAGGTCAGGCGTTTGAAAGGTTGGGTGGGGGAAGGTGGAGGAGGTGGCGGTCGTATGGCTGACGGGGAAGGGAAAAGGGGTGAAAGGGGTTGCGGCCGTGGTGAGAAGGATGAAGAAGAAAGTGAGGGAGGGCGAGAACGCATGGTGGACGGTGGTGGTCGGAGGTCACCCAGCTTTTCCTCCTGGAGGCGCGCGAGGCCGGCCGCCTGTGACAGAGTGAGGGGTTGGTGGGCCTGAACCTCACGGCGGATCTCCGGAGTCAGCCCGGAAATGAAGCAGCTGAGGAGGAAGGCCGGCGGAATCCCGACGACACGATTTGCTAAATCCTCAAACTCAGAGAGGTAAGAAGCTACTGATCCCTTTTGCATGAGTTTGCAAAGAGTACCCGTGGGGTCCTCATATTGTGATGGTGCAAATCGATTTTGTAATGCTTGAAGGAAAACAGGCCACGAAGTGAATTGACCATTACTGGTCATCCACTGAAACCATGCTAAGGCCCTTCCTTCCATATAAAATGACGCAATCGTTAATCGGTCGTACTCCGGGGTCCCATGATACTCGAAGTACTGGTTGATCTTAAAGATCCAACCAAGGGCGTCCGTTCCATCAAAACGTGGAACATCTAATTTGAGGCGATGGTGTTGTGCAGGAACAGGAAAAGGGCGTGGAAGGGATGAAGGCATGTGGGAAGCAGGGGAAAAAAGAGGGGTAATGTGAGAGATGAAGTCATCGATTTTGCTGGAGAGAGTAAGTTGCTGTGTGGTGAGGCGAACGAGGAGTTCTTCAATTTTATCAGAGGACGAAGGGTGCGTCATTGGAGGACAACGAGAGCACCAATGATACGTGATGCAGGGGGAATTCTGGTTTCGAGGACCAGGGCCTCCAAAAGGGTAAGGAAAGGAAATAACTAAGAAAAGATAATTCTCATATTCATCCCTCTTTCTGTGAATCATTACATTTATTTATACTGATTCTTATAACAGAATTGCTATTCTATGGAATGTTCAGGATTCAAGTTTGTTACAATTATCTCCCACGTGTTGTAATTGCTCTAACAGAATGCATATATGCCTTTAATACCATCCCGCCCCTTTCAGATGTAATCTTTGAGGTACGTTGGTCTCTCTACCCTTCTCTTGGGCCTTTGCTCTTTGTTTTCTGAAATTGCTTGTTGCACCTTATCCTGCTGGTTGTTAATCTGCATTGCTTGTTGCACCTCATTCTGTTGATTGTCTCCCTCTGCTATGTTTCCCCCTGTATCACCCACTGAGCTGGTTGTTCTGCAGGTCTAGATTTTTTATGTTCTGAAGGCTTGATATTATTTGTGGAATTTGTCCCTGTAAAAGGTTACTGTGTAAATCAAGTTGGACAAGAGTTGTGCTGAGATTAAATAGCCATGAAGGGATTTGCTGATTGAGATTGTTAATTGAAAGATCAAGGACTTGGAGATGTGTGAAGTTGGTTTTTCCTTTTGGTGGTCCTAAGTTATCAATTTGACAGCTCTCCAAGTGTAGTTCTGAAAGAGATGGAAGTGCACTCAGTACTTGAAGCCAGTTACCTTGTTTATGAAGGTCTGAACCACTCAAATCAAGGTACTCTAAGGAAGATAGCCTTGATATCCAATTAAGGTTATCTATCTGAAGAGCATAATTGTATCCCAGATTAAGGTGATGCAGGTTTGAGAGGTTTCCTAGTTGATGAGGGATTAATCCCATGAACCCACTTAAGTTAAGGTCCAAGTATCTCAGACTCTCCAATGAGCCTAGGAAGCTTGGTATTGGAGTAAGAACAAAATAATTTGAACTCAAGTCCAAACGATTCAAATATTTTAGTTCAAGCAAAGAAGGACTAATCTCTCCACTCAACTCCCTATAGGGAGAGCCCGCAGGTGTGTAGAGATTGATTTCCATGACTTTACCTGTGTTGTTGCAGTGAACCCCTGGCCATGTACAGCAATCCGATTTGTCAGACCACGATGAAAACCTGTTTGAAGGGTCTGCTAGTCCATGCTTGAAGCTGAGGAGCGCATTCCTTTCCTTCTCACTGCAAGTCATATTGAGCCTTGCTGCCTTGCTTGCACTGAAGTGGAGAGTTGTTGCAGTGGACAATATCAAGAGAAGAACATGAGTTGCAAATAGCACTGCCATGAAGAAGAAGGAAGACGAAAAAGGTTGAATCCACAATTTTCTGGTTCACGGTTGGTATTTACTACTAACAATGCCTATATAGGATATATACCATAGAAGGGTTTGCATTTAAAATTTTATTCCACTAATGGTGGTGGTTGCAAAATGCACACATATGTAGAGGTATATATGTCTACAAGGAGACAATTAGGAATAAAAGTGTCTAACCACACCACCATTATTTTGCTCTAGTTTATTTTATTTTGATTTAATTACCCTTTTAGTCCTTATAGTTGTGATAATTTTTTTTAGTCCCTATAGTTTAAGACATTCATTTTGATTCTTATATTTACAATTTTTTTTATCTTTTGGTCCTCGCGGGGAAGATTCAACTCACACATAAACATGAACAAAATTAATAAAAATAGGGAAGCAAGCTCAGGTACAAATGAAGTGTAATGGAGGTATGAGACAAAGCCACTACACATTCCATTATTCTTGAGTCTGCCACCGACCTCTGCAAGCTTAGCATTTGCCAATTGCCATGATGTAATCTCGTTCTTGACAGTCTCTCATCAAGTTGGAGTGGTATCACAGCATTGAACTAAGTTGATCGTTCCAATGGGATGATGGTTTTGATTGCAGCAGATAAAGTGTGTGATTGTGAGTTTCTGGTCCCATGAGTTAAACTATAAGGATTAAAAAAAATATTGTCGTAACTTTAAGGACCAAAAGGATAATTAAACCTTTTATTTTTTTTATTATTTTTTTTAACAACGGGTTATATATATGTAGCAGTTTATTCTAAACAATGGACTACGTGTGAAATCTTTGAATTCTATGTAAGAAATGTTATTTCAAACTTCTCATCAGTCTTCATGTCAATGATGACATGCTCCATTTGAATTCTATGTCTAATTAAGCTCTCGGTCTTCCGTTTTTGCAACTTTATTTCGTAGAAAGAAGCCAAATTTGAAGATACAACATTTGATACTATAACTGTTTGGTGTTTTGAAAATCTCACTCACATATTTCCAAATGTTACAAAAGAATTTGATTCAGTGGTTTTTACGAATTCCTTCCTAGCCTTTTTTACCAAGTCAGGGAATTTGCATTGTTGTGCATGATGGCTGCCACAAGGACCCTTGTACCAACCCATTAGTGCAAGTGGTTTTTTCTTATGAGAATTGAGAAACAAATTATATATGTGTTTTATTAAGGGAATTCTATTATTTTTAATTTTGAACTTGTAATGTTTTTTGTTTCCCTCACAGAACAAGTGATGAAACTCTTGATGATCGACGCCATACGTACGCCTACTTTGATGCTCTTTTTTCACACCACTTTTATCTTAATGGTATCTCAAGTTGACAATCATAAATTAAAATAGCTAACTATAGTTGATTAGTAGAGACAAACAGCTCAAAGATAAAGATCTTTAAGCCATCATTTTTTTTCCTTTTCTTTTCTATGAACTGTCATTTCTTATCTCTACATGGAATGTCTAGAAGTTGAAAATTACTTGAGCTTTCTTTACCTACTGCTTTCCATTTTGGCGAACTGCTTTTCTTTCTCATAATGAACCTTTTCCACTTCCAATGATGGTTGAACATTAATAATTCTTTATCTATTTTGTCTAAAAATTTCCACTCACTTTTTGTGAGTGGTGTGAATGTCATGCAGACAAATGATGTCCAAGCTCCACTTTTTCCATTCATTGCAAGTTGTAAGCAGAATGTAGAATGTACGTATAATAAAATAATGAGAATGGCAACTGCTAGTACTACTTAATTAGAACAAAAGTATCAAAATTAAAACGAAAATAACTTTGATGCTGTTAATATATGATTTTAATTTTGATAGATAGTGTAAAAATTTAAATTGTTAATTAATTAGAAATCACCAAATGATTTGTAAAACAATTACTAAAAAAGTGATAGGAAATATATATAATTAATTAATTGCAAATGAAAGTGTATTTAAATTAAATTCTTAATTAACATATCCTTATTGTGATATTTTGTATATTTTTTATTTAATTGAGACAGTGGAATGAGACCGCACTATAATTTTCAGCACGGGTGTGGTTGTCAAATATAATAGGGATGGTTGGTGAGGAATTTTGGAATGTTAGTTGGTTTTAGACTATATATCCTCTTATTCAGTTTTCACATTCTCATTAGAGTTAAGTTGCTTTTGGGGAAGAACCAATGTCTTGAAATTCCCTCTTCACCAGAAGCAGTTTTATTGTGTCTTTATCGAAGTCATCTTCTCCAGAGACTTGCCTTTAACTTTGAAGATAGGAAATAGATCAGTCAAACATTGTTTCAGTTTATTTGGATTTTTTTTTAAGGACATGTGATTTACAAAGACTTCTTACAACTCACAACCTTTGGAATTGCTCTATGCCTGGTTAACCCACAATTTCTGGTGCCTGTTGCGGTTAGGAACATAGGCTAGCAAAAACACTAATCATTTCAAGAGAAATGTTAACACACTTTTCTAATATATTATTTTTTATATTAAAATTTATTAAAATAAAAAATTCAGCTGATCTCATATTTTATTTAACAAATTTTTCTCATATATTAAGTCTTAGGTTTTTAAAATATAAAGCTAAAACTAAAATGTTTTACTAAATGTATTTTAAAGTAAATTTTACACACAAAAATATTATGATTTTATAAAAATTGTTTGGTCAAGGGAGACATATTGAGACCTCCTAACTATAAGCTACCCTGAGGGTTTCTATCTTTTTTTTCCCCACTTAATTTTTGACTTTGGCAGCAAGGGTTAAGCCTACCACATCTACATGACTATGTCTTACTTTCCAATAAGTTACACCTAAATAGCTAACATATTCCTCTTGCTCACGCACACTATCTTTCGTAAACTTTTCACGATCATCTTTATATTATCAAATTCATTTAATTAAATATACAATTATCTTAATATTATAAGCAAGTCTCTGTATAATCATGTAGTGTTTCTACATTGAATGAGCCTAAATCACACACTCCTGAAAAAAGAGTCATATTGTCAAAATAGCCGTAAAAAGATAGAATGTTAGGGACGCTGTGAGGGAGAGAGAGAGAAGGAAGTATTTTTCTTGGATTCGAGGCCAAGTCCTCCTGACAGACTACACTATTCAGGACTAAAGTTCTTTTTCGTAAGTTTTATTTACGCTGGGATACTTCTTTTATACACGGGTACGTTTCGACCATGAACAGCTTTCCTAACTAATTCACGTGCCAATATAACAGACTAACTAACTTGCTGTTAATACAACACGTGGTCTTATTATCACACGTGATCTATAACACGTAATCTTCTAGATGCTTCGGACGTGTGGAACTCCTTTGTCTTCGTGGTACTGGTTCATCGTGGCTGCTATCTTCCTTAGCTGGGTTGCTGCTGCTAACATCATCCGACCCTGTGAAACTCACCTTGTCCTCAAGGTGATGAGCATGGCAAACCTCGTCCCACTTTTCCCACGTGGAGTCTTCCGGAGGAAGACCAACCCATTGAACAAGAACGAAACGAGTTGGGGGGTCTACAGAGAAGTCCATTCGAGAGTCAAGGATGGCTAGTGGCTCAAGTATAGGGTGTGGGGAGGAAGTATCCGCCGGAAGGGAAGAGGTGGGGAGGTCAAGAGGTCCGTGATGAGGGCGTAGTAAAGAACAATGGAAGACGGGGTGGATACGAGACCCTTCAGGTAGTTGCAAACGGTAAGCAACGCTGCCAATGCGTTCCATAATGGGAAATGGGCCGAAGTATCGCTTCATGAGTTTATGGTGACGCTGAGAACGGAGGGACTGTTGACGGTGAGGTCTAAGCTTAACATAGACTAACTGGCCGATCTCGTACTGAACATCGCGGCGTTTCTTGTCCGCAAAATGCTTCATCTCGGCTTGTGCTTTGAGGAGGTTGCGGCGAAGGGATTCGTGAAGCTCAGCTCGTGAATGGAGAAGGGTGTCAACGGCCTCATTTCGAGAGGACCCCAAGACGTATCCCGGAATGGAAGGTGGGGGTTTCCCGTAAATAACTTTGTAGGGAGTGACCCCAGTTCCGGAGTGTTGCGAGGTATTGTACGCCCATTCCGCGAGGGGAAGAAACTTATGCCATTCCTCTGGGCGTTTGTGGACGAAGGACCTCAGGTACTGCTCGACGCTGCGATTCATCACCTCCGTTTGGCCATCTGATTGAGGGTGGTAGGCGGTGGTCATGCGGAGGGTGGTGCCACTAAGCTTAAACAACTCGCGCCAAAAGGAACTGATAAACACGGGATCGCGATCATAAATGATGCTGGAAGGGAAACCGTGGAGCTTACACACGATATCCAGGAAAAGTGTAGCTACTTTAAAAGCCGTGAACTGAGTTGGCAAAGCACCAAGATGGAGGCCTTTCGAGAACCTATCGAGGACCACCAAAATGACTGTGAAGCTGTGAGAGCTTGGGAGATGGGTGATAAAGTCCATCGAGAGGTCTTCCCAGATACCAGTGGGGGGTGAGATTGGTTGAAGGAGCCCAGCTGACTTGCGAGTCACGTGCTTGACTTGTTGGCAGACACGGCATTCGCGGATGAAGGACTTAACATCAGCAATCATGGTGGTCCACTGGAAATTAGAACGAAGACGGTGGAGGGTCTTCTTGACACCAAAGTGACCTCCGAGAGGGGTTGCGTGGTACTCATGTAATAATGCAGGAATGAATGGATTGCGAGAGTCAATCCAGATGGCATTCTTGAAGAAAATGAGCTCGTTGGCGATGGTGAAGTGGGGGTGATCCTCTGGGTGAGCCTGAATAGCTTTCTTCTATGTCTGAAAATCAGGACTAGCGAAAAGGGCCTGTTTTAGTTGAGTGAGGAACTCGTGGTGGGGGACAGAGAGGAGAGGGCACTGGGCTTGTCCGGTGTGATCAATGCGCGAGAGAGAGTCTGCGACAATATTGGAGGATCCAGCTTTATATTGTATGTCGTAATCAAACCCGAGAAGCTTTGCCAAATAAAACTGTTGTTCTGGAGTTTGAATGACCTGAGACATAAGGTCATGGAGGCTACGGTGGTCGGTGAAGATAGTGAACTTATGGCCAAGTAAGTACTGACGCCATTTTCAGACGGCAGCCGTGATCGCGTGCAGTTCGTGTACATACGTGGAAGCGTGTTGCATGCGAGGGCAGAAGGGTTTGCTAAAAAACGCGATAGGATGGCGTTGTTGTTGAAGGACGGCACCCATGGCCGTGCCGGAAGCATCTGTTTCCAGGGCGAAAGGTAAGGAAAAATCCGGGAGGGCGAGGACTGGGGCTGCCGTCATAGCACGTTTCAACGCGAGAAAGGCTTCCTGTGATTCTGGTACCCACTGGAAAGCGTCTCTACAAAGTAGGCGAGTTAAGGGTGTTGCAATCGCGGCGTAACCTTTAACGAATTTTCGGTAGAACCTTGTGAGCCCGAGGAAGGCTCGGAGTTCTTTGGCTGATCGAGGTGCAGGCCAATCGAGGATAGCTTGTATCTTAGAAGGGTCAGGTTGGACGCCCTTCTCGGAGACGACGTGGCCCAAATAGTCTAGCTTGCGCTGGCCGAAGAGACACTTGGAACGCTTAAGATAGTATTGGGCCTGAGTTAATGAAGTGAAAACTCGCTCTAGGTGATGAACATGATCTGGGAGAGTCTCGCTGTAGATGAGAATGTCATCAAAGAACACCGTTGCAAACTTCCGCAAGTGAGGACCAAGCACGGCGTTCATTGCGGCCTGGAATGTCGACGGCGCGTTGCAGAGGCCGAAGGGCATGACCCTATACTCAAAGTGTCCATGGTGAGTTCGAAAAGCAGTTTTAGAAACGTCTTCTGGGGCCATTAATATTTGGTGAAACCCTTGACGTAAATCTATTTTGGAGAACCAGGAAGCGCGGCCAAGTTCGTCAAGGAGCTCGTCTATAGTTGGAAGTGGGAAGCGATCTCGCACTGTAATTGAGTTAAGCGCCCTGTAATCGACACACATCCGCCATGTGCCGTCCTTCTTCTTAACCAGTAGGACGGGGGAAGAGTATGGACTGCGGCTTGGTTGGATGAATCCTGATTCAAGCAGGGCTGTGACTTGTTTTTCAATTTCGGTTTTCTGAAAATGCGGATATCTATACGGGCGGACATTAATGGGGCTAGCTGATGGGAGAAGGTTAATATGGTGGTCGTGGTTACGAGGAGGGGGAAGGGTAGAAGGTTGTTGGAATAAGGAACTGAAACGGAGTAAGAGGGCATTAATTGCAGAAATGGGGTGAGGTGGGTCTGGAGGTGCTTCAATGGAGTTAACGGGTAGTAAGGATAAGTGGAAAAGTGCAGAGGTTGACTGAGTATGTAACATACATCTCACCTGGTTAGCCGAGACCGGGTCAGTATCGGACTGAACGTCGGCGCGGAGGGTGATAGGCTGTCCTTGATGGCTGAAGTGCATGGTGAATGCGGAATAATCCGTAACTATCGGGCCCAGGGTACGCAACCACTCAACACCTAACACAATGTCAGCTCCACTTAATGGTAGGACGCGTAGTGTTATGGTGAAGGAGTGATCTTGGATTAGCAGCTTAGTGGCTGGGCAAAGTTGCCGGCAGTCCAAAACGGAACCGTTGCCCACCATCACGCGAAGGGGAGTTGTGGCTTCCAATGGTAAGTTTAAAAACTTGGCAACCCTAGGTTGGATAAAGTTGTGGGTACCCCCACTATCCACCAGGATTGTAACACGCGCATGGTTGACCAGACCATAAAGGCGGAAGGTCTCCGTTGCTGGGACGCCGGCCATGGCATGTAAACTGATGTGAGGATGAAGAGATGTGGGGTCAAAGGAAGGGGAAGGCTCGTTAGGTGAATGTGTTGTGACTTCTGGTGAGGTGGTATCGGAAAAGGGAGGGTCGTCGGAGGCCGTAATGAAGAAGAGAACGCGGCCCTTACAACGGTGTGATGAGTTCCATTTCTCATCACAGTTGTAACAAAGCCCCTTTTCACGCCGATACGTCATTTCTTCTTGAGTTCGCTGGATAAAAGGTGTTTTAGGGCGAGGTCTAGAGGTGGATGGCTGAGAGGATAGGGTTGGAGTTGGTGTGTGTGGGGAAGAGAACGAAGGTCGAGAGGATCTCCGGCGGTCAGTTATCTTATCCTCTTGGAGACGTGCCAAAGCAGTAGCGTGAGGGAGTGAAGCGGGTTGCAAAGCTTGAACTTCGCGGCGGATTTCGGGGCTAAGACCCGAAATGAAACAACTCAGCAAAATGGAGGGAGAAAGGCCGACGATGCGGTTGGCTAATCTTTCGAACTCCGTGAGGTATTCCGTGACTGATCCGCGCTGCATTAACTTGAATAATGTTCCACGAGGATCATCATAAAATGATGGGGCAAAACGATTCTCAATAGCTTGAAGAAGGTCAAACCAGGAAGTGATGAAACCGTTCCTGTACATCCACTGGAACCAGCTGAGAGCTGTTCCATCGAGGTAGAAGGAAGCAACCGTGATGCGATCCTCCTCCGGCGTTCCTTGGTATTCAAAAAATTGAGAGATTTTAAAAATCCATCCCAACAGGTCGTGGCCATCGAAGCGTGGAACTTCGAGCTTGACTGGAGGTCGAGGATGACTGGAGTGCTGGGGTGAAGGGTGTGACGTGGAGTGTATCTGGGAGAGTTGCTCGTACAAGGCGTTGACCTTGCTGGCTAGGTCGGAGTGCTTCTCAGAGAGGATGGAAATGGCGTCCTCGAGCCTGTCAGTGGTGGTACGGCGAGTTCCGTGTTCGGCCATGGCGGTAGAGCGGTGGCAGCAGGTCGGACCAAAGTTGTTAGGGACGCTGTGAGGGAGAGAGAGAAGGAAGTATTTTTCTTGGATTCGAGGCCAAGTCCTCCTGACAGACTACACTATTCAGGACTAAAGTTCTTTTTCGTAAGTTTTATTTACGCTGAGATACTTCTTTTATACACGGGTACGTTTCGACCATGAACAGCTTTCCTAACTAATTCACGTGCCAATATAACAGACTAACTAACTTGCTGTTAATACAACACGTGGTCTTATTATCACACGTGATCTATAACACGTAATCTTCTAGATGCTTCGGACGTGTGGAACTCCTTTGTCTTCGTGGTACTGGTTCATCGTGGCTGCTATCTTCCTTAGCTGGGTTGCTGCTGCTAACATAGAAATACTAAGTTATGGGCAAGATTTTGATATACTATAACCTTAATTTTTACAATAAACCTAAATGTCTAAATATCATAACTCAACCATGCGACGAAATGACAATGTGTTAATTTTGTTGTGTCCTCAACCATGCGTATGCCTCAGGCCAAGGGAATTCTCACACACGATTCCTAACAATTTCTAAGGAATTCCACAACGTGTCTATGCTTCAGACAACAATAACGTACGAAATAAACAAGTAGCATCTAATAACGTTAAAATAAGCACACACATATATCGAGCCAACCAACTTTGGAGGTAGAAGAACAACAATAATATCAATATTTAATTTCATTTAGGGTTAATTTATTAGGAACTCAATGTAAAATAATAATTTATTAGAAAACAAATACAAAATTTGAGTATTTATTAAGAATAAAAACATATTTAATTTCATTTAGTGTTTAATAGTGTTTTGGTCTATGTTTTTTTGTCTAATAGTAGGTGTGGTTGTGTAGGTGTGTTTTTTTGTTGAGAAAATCTTTATATAATTATGAGCTATGATAAAATCAAAAATCCATGATGAGTTCCGTATTTAAAAATCGTTGTAGAATTATAGGGTGGATTAAAATGAAACGTATTTGTCATTGAGTGCATATTAAAATGAAACGTACATGCATTACAATAAATAAAACATTTAAACTTTAATTTTAATATAGAATTTTTCTAAATTGTTATGGTGCATGATTAAACTTTAATCATGGAGTACACATTTTGATAGCATTATGCAGAACAAGGCCACAGATACCAATAACAGCAGCACTAACAGGCCCAAGAGAGTGACCCACAGACCCACATACCTGGAAGACTTCGTGTGAAGATCTGATGCTATTCTAGAAGCTACCCTTGGATCAATTCTCCGCGTGTTTAATTTCCCCACGTGTTCCTTTGGCTGTTAGAATTCGAAATTCTGTTATAACAAACCAGAGCAAAATATCTTGTAAGAAAGCTATTATAAAAGCATGAATGAATAAACGGGGTAGCAGAGAAGAATATTTTACTGCAAATTTAGTTTACTTATCTTCTATTCAGTTTTCCTGTAACTTTGTCCACTGAGATTCGTATCAAATTGGTCCGACCTGCTCCTCGACGCCATGCCCGACCACCATACCCGCCAAACCACCATCGACAAGCTCGAAGAAGCTGTCCACCGCCTCTCCGAGAGCCACACTTCCCTCTCCCAGGGTCATCAGTCCCTCAATTCCAAGATTGACAATATCCACTCTTCCCTCACAGCCCAAATTGAATCCCTCTTCGAACGCCTTGCCACCATAGCCCTGCAACCTAACCCCTCCCCTTCCCCAAACAACTCAGCACACATACCTCTTTCCCCTACCTCTCGCCATCATCACCTCAAGCTCGACGTTCCCCGTTTCGATGGCCACGACCCGTTGGGCTGGATATTCAAAATATCCCAGTTCTTCGATTACCAGGGTATCCTGGAGCTCGAACGCCTCACCATCGCTTCATTTTATATGGATGGCCCGGCCCTCTCTTGGTATCAATGGATGCACCGTAATGGCTTCTTCTCTTCGTGGCCGGCCATGTTGCAGGCACTAGAGTCCCGTTTCGCGCCGTCGTTCTACGACGACCCCTAAGGTCACCTGTTCAAGCTTCAACAAACAGGCACCGTTACCGATTACCTTACAGCTTTTGAGCGCCTCGCCAACCGCACCATCGGCATCGCCCCTTCCTCATTGCTCAGCTGTTTCATCTCCGGCTTGCTTCTGGAGCTCCGCCGCGAAGTCCAAGCACTACGGCCTATCTCCCTCCCACAGGCCATCGAGCTTGCCCGGCTTCAGGAGGACAAGATGCTCGATCGTCGCCGCGGCCCTCGGCCTCCGCCGCATTCCCCTTTCCCTCACTCCCCCTCCCCTCTCCCTTCCTCAGTCGCTTCCCCTTCCCTTTCCCCAAAAACCCCTCTTTCCCTTCCACCCCCGAAACTCCCTGTCAAGCGTCTCTCCGCCGAGGAGCTCGCCGTGCGCCGCGACCAGGGGCTCTGCTACCATTGTGATGATAAATGCTCCCCTGGCCACAGATGCAAGTCCCGGCTCCATTTGTTCATCGCGGACGAAGACGTCCTCTCCCCTGATTCCCCCTCTGACGACGACCCTAACCTCACCCTAGTCTCCCAGATCAGCCTCAACGCCATGGAAGGCTCTCCCACCCCACAAACCTTTCGCCTCTATGGTTCCATCGGCCACCACCGCGTCATTATCCTTGTGGATGGCGAAAGTTCTCATAACTTCATCCAAACACGGATTGCACGCTTCCTTAACCTCCCCACTGCCCCCACCTCCCCTCTCCGCGTCATGGTCGGCAACGGCCACACCCTCGACTGTGACACTGTGTCCCCTCAGATCACCCTCACCATTCAGACCCACCCCTTCACCCTTGACCTACTTCACCTCCCCATTTGCGGCGCCGATATCGTGCTGGGAGTCCAGTGGCTCAAACATTTGGGCCCAGTCACCACAGATTTCGCAGCCCTCACCATGACCTTTCTTTCCTTGGGCCGTCCCATTACGCTAATTGCTGATGTACCCCCCACCCCCTCCCCTGCTTCGGCCCATCAAATTAAGAGACTCGCCACCACCCACAGCATCTCAGCCCTTTTCCACATTACACCTTTACCGGCCCAAACACATACCCTCACCTCCGTCCCGCCACCCGACTCCATCCCTGAGCCCATTGCCACCTTACTCCGCCGGTACTCCACATTCTTCTCCGAACCAAAGCATCTCCCACCTCCCCGAACCATCCAACACCACATTCACCTCTTACCCAATGAACCCCCAGTCAACGTCCGCCCTTATCGCTACCCACACTACCAAAAGACTGAAATAGAATCTCAGATCACGGCCATGCTCGACTCTGGACTCATTCAACCTAGCCAGAGTCCTTTCTCCTCCCCCATTCTCCTGGTGAAGAAAAAAGATGGCTCATGGCGCTGTTGTATTGATTATCGGGCACTTAATACCATTACCGTTAAGGACAAATTCCCTATGCCGACGGTGGACGAACTCCTCGACGATCTTGGAAAGGCCTCCTGGTTCTCGAAGCTCGACCTCCGGTAGGGTTTCCATCAGATTCGCATGGCACCTTCAGATATTCCCAAGACCGCTTTTCGCACGCACCAGGGTCATTACGAGTTCCGCGTAATGCCCTTCGGCTTCTGCAATGCGCCCTCCACCTTCCAATCCGCCATGAACGACACTCTCCGGCCGTTTCTCCGAAAATTTGTTGCAGTATTTTTTGACGATATCCTCGTCTATAGCAGTGACCTTCATTCCCATGTCCCTCATCTGGACGCGGTTCTTTCGACCCTCACCACCCATCAATTCTATCTGAAGGAATCGAAATGCATTTTTGCCCAATCGAAACTCAATTACATGGGCCACATCATCTCCTCCGACGGCATCGCACCAGACCCCGATAAAATTCAAGCTATGGTCAATTGGCCCACCCCGACATCCACCACTAGCTTACGAGGGTTCCTCGGTCTCACGGGCTTCTATCGGAAGTTCATCAGAGGCTACGCCTCTATCGCTGCCCCTCTCACCAATCTCCTCCGCAAAGACCAGTTCGTTTGGTCGCCGGCTGCCACCTCTGCCTTCAACCAATTAAAGTCATACATGACTTGCGCCCCTATCCTAACCACTCCCGATTTCACCATTCCCTTTATCATCGAAACGGATGCATCCGCATTTGCTATCGGAGCGGTCTTGGTCCAACAGGATCATCCCATTGCGTACTATAGCAAGGTCCTCTGCCCTCGGTTACAGCGTGCTTCAGCATATGTCCGGGAGCTTCATGCAATCACCTCGGCGGTCCGCAAGTGGCGCCACTATCTTCTGGGTTCTTCATTCACCATCCTTACTGACCATAGGAGTCTTAAGGAGCTCATGTCACAGACAATCCAGACGCCGGAGCAACAGACTTACCTGGTGAAGCTTCTTGGTTACGATTACACTATCCGTTACAAACCTGGGGCCCACAATGTCGTCGCCGATGCTCTATCTCGAGTCCCTACCGGCGAATTCCTCTCCCTTACCGTGCCTCACTGCGACTTTCTCAATACCCTCCGCCAAGCTTTAATGGCTGACACCCAATATCAGGAATTACTCCACGAAATTCAAACTACACCTGCCGCCCATCATGGTCTCTCCATTCGTAATGGACTCATTCTTAAAGACCATCGCATCTGGATACCTTTCCCCACGGCCCTCACATCCACATTGCTTGAGGAATTCCATACCTCTCCCCTCGGAGGACACACCGGAGTTGCAAAAACCCTCCACCGCCTCCGACAAAGTTTTGACTGGCCCACCATCAAGAAGGATGTTCAGCGTTTTGTGTCCCATTGCACAGTCTACCAACAAACCAAATACGAAACGAAGAAGCCCTCTGGTTTGCTGCAACCTTTGCCTATCCCGGCAAGGATTTGGGAAGATATGTCAATTGATTTCATTACCGGCCTCCCGCCATCACAGGGCCATACTGTCATTATGGTTGTAGTCGACCGGTATTCAAAAGGGGCTCACTTTGGCGCTCTTCCCACCCATCACACTGCTCATCAGGTCGCCGTCCACTTCCTCACCCTCGTCTGCAAACTTCACGGTTTTCCGCGTAGCTTAGTCTCAGACAGGGACGCTTTGTTCCTCAGCCAATTCTGGAAGGAGCTCTTCCGTCTCAGCGGCACCCAGCTTCGAATGATGACAGCGTATCATCCTCAGTCCGACGGACAAACCGAGGTCGTCAATCGGACTTTGGAACAATATCTCCGCGCCTACGTCCACCACAAACCCAGCCACTGGTTTCGATACTTGCACCTTGCGGAGTGGTCTTACAATACCACGGTACATTCCAGCACGGGTTTTACCCCGTTTGAAATCATTTATGGCCGGCCCCCTCCTTCCACGGTTGACTATATCCGCGGTTCCTCCCCCATTGATGCTGTTGACTCACTGTTAACAGACCGAACGGAGCTTCACGCACTCCTCCAGCGGCGCCTCCAAAAAACCCAATCTTCTATGAAGGCCACCGCCGACAAGCACCGCCGCGACACTCAATTCTCCATCGGGGATTGGGTTTATCTCCGCCTCCGCCCCTATCGTCAGAAGTCCTTAGCCCAATCATACACGAAGCTTGCTAAGCGTTTCTATGGCCTGTACCAAGTGACTGATCGTATCGGCCCCGTCGCTTACAAGCTTGCCCTCCCTGCCACCTCTAGGATCCACAATGTCTTCCACGTGTCATTATTGAAACTTCATCAGGGCCCCTCACCAACTACCGACGCTCCACTTCCCCCTCTGGCCGTTGATCACCATCCCCTCGTCAGTCCTTTAACCATATTGGACTGGAAATGGGACACTTCGGTCACTCCCCCGCTACGCTTGGTGCTCGTCCAGTGGGCCGGTTTACCTCCGGAAGATACGTCCTGGGAATCTTGGTCTGAGTTACAGTCAACCTACAACCTCGAGGACGAGGTTGTTTTTGGAGGCGTGGGTGTTGATAGCATTATGCAGAACAAGGCCACAGATACCAATAACAGCAGCACTAACAAGCCCAAGAGAGTGACCCACAGACCCACATACCTGGAAGACTTCGTGTGAAGATCTGATACTATTCTAGAAGCTACCCTTGGATCAATTCTCCGCGTGTTTAATTTCCCCACGTGTTCCTTTGGCTGTTAGAATTCGAAATTCTGTTATAACAAACCAGAGCAAAATATCTTGTAAGAAAGCTATTATAAAAGCATGAATGAATAAACGGGGTAGCAGAGAAGAATATTTTACTGCAAATTTAGTTTACTTATCTTCTATTCAGTTTTCCTGTAACTTTGTCCACTGAGATTCGTATCACATTTTTTCCTTATATAAGTAACATGGTTTTACGTGATTTGTTTATTATTTATCTTTTCTTCTAGTTGTGTTCATTGTTGTTTGAAAATTTTCTTTAATATTTTTTTGTTTGGACAATCACTTAGTTACACCGTATGAAATTCACGGATTGGTTTGGAGGCTTGACTATCAAATTTCATCTCGCATCAGATTAAACATCGCATTACTATACCATATAGTTATATGTGATTTTTTCCCATTCAATTTTATATTTAGCTACACATTAAAATTAATTTATACCAAATTTCTTGCATATAGGTATTTTTTAGTGAATCAAATTCTTTTTTAATTCAAATTGGGACATTAGTTTTCGTATCCGTTAAGAATAATTTATTCCTAATTTAAATAATTGTATTAAATTCTAATTATAAAAAAATCCCGTATTTATTATCATAAAAATATTTAACAATTTAATCATTAATTTCGTAGTATAATTGATACTGGACAACTAATATTTATTGCACTTAATTTCATTTGATAATAACTGATATTTCTTCAATCGCGTATCATTTGTTGCAAAACGAACATCCAATATCATTGGAGAACAATGTTGATGTAACGATTAATTCATTGATAATCACATGAATGTATTAAATCCAGGATATTAAATTTACAAATAATTTTTTGTTTTTCAATTATATTTTAACAATAATTAAGAAATAAATCTAAATCATTCTACATTTACATTTGTTTATAGGTATTTGGGATATTGGCCGGAGATGCTATATGGGAATCTAAATTTTGCTTAACACAAATGTGGTATGCAAGGAAAAATCAAATTGAAATATTTTTAACCACCACTTCAATTTTTTAAAAGATTTGTTTCAAAATAAGGATATGAAGGAACAAATTGTTTTTAGAGAACATTTCCTCCATGATGTTTTCCTTTCCTTTAGGTGAAAAAAAATAGACATTTCCAAAAATAATGAAAGTGCATTTATATAATGTTGTTTATATAGAGAAGTCTTTGAAAATATAAGTCAAGTACTATTACTACAAACTATTCTGTATCATATATCTCTTATATATTTTGATATAAAATATTTATTAATTTTTTTTTTAATTTCTTAGTAACATGTGCATGAAAGTCAAACCAAACCGAATCTGAGGATTTATGTGGCATTTAACTTTTATCAATTTTTGCCCTCAAAGATCACACTCTAATCAAGTAAAATAGAGACAAATTTAAAAGACAATGACTAAATTAAATATGGATTTGGCTATTGCCATATTAACCTCGGAGAGGTAAAAGATCATTAATAAGTAATAACTTTAATAATAGTAATAGAAACAGTAGACTTGTAAGCATAAAGTTGTTCCTAGGAAAACAATAAGCCACAAAGAAATCCCCAAGAATGTATTCATTCCTAATCCACAAAGAAAAGCCCGTATGCGCTTACTGTGTTGTCAATCCCAGAGGGCTTTCCATGAATGATCTTCTCCAAGGAATTTTCTATAACAAACCAAAGAACTAAATATAACAAGCTCTCAACATTACTGAAATATTCTCAAAGGAAAGATCTCAAAGGGATGGCAAGCCTAGTTTTTTTTTTTTTATCATAGAAACATTATAGTTTCTCCCTAGCAAGAATAATTTGTGATGGATTGAAATTTCCTATATGTATCTATGAACCTGTGGCATAAAGTTTGTTTTTAAGCACACATGACATGACATGATAATACCTAGCTTTGGATTACCATGTGACAAAAAATTACTTTCCTAACTTTAGTTTCCCCGAAAGGTAAAATTAACCAAATCTGAAAAGCGTTTCGTGTAATATTGGCTACGCATGACTAATTAACTTCTGAAACGGTCAGCTACTTCATAACCTTTTGATGTCATTCTCCCCAACAAAAAACAACTTGTTACCTAGCAACAGCTTGCTTGCTTGCTTTCTCACGCACTTAGTGACCCTCTATGCTTGTGAAATAAATTGTTATAACCTTTATTGTTTTTCATCAATATTACCAAAATTTCCTTAAAATGTTCAATATTTCGTAATCTTCATAATTAATTCAAAATTCTCAAAAGATTAGTATATGACCTTTTTTCTTGTTTGTACTAGGAGAGGAATAAATGAAAAAAAAATCAGAAATTTGTGGATTGCTATTTGCTCAAATGATGGGTCTATTAGTTCTTTGAAATTTGTATTGATCATATTTATTTTTACCTTTTAATAGATATATTGTGCTGTCATCCCAAGAGAAGGATCAAACATTGATGATGCAGAGGTTCTAAGATATTGCAAGAAGAATCTTGCATCTTTCAAAGTCCCTAAAAAGGTCTTCATTACTGATTCTTTGCCCAAGACTGCCACCGGAAAGATTTTGCGTCGTCTTGCGGCACAACACTTTGTCTCTCAAATTTGAGCAACCCAAGTCCTACTTTTGAAGCCTCCATACCTGGCCATACATAGTTGGAGTCCACACACATAAATTTCAACAATAATTTGGGAAAGTTGGCATTTAAGAGGAGGGTAATTCTGCAAATGGCCTTTCATAAAGGATACAATAGATTGTAGTTTCGAATGATTCACGTGAAATGTTCACAATGTAATGTTTTCAATGTTTTATAGATCATAAATACCAGTAGCAGGCAAGCATGTCATGCTTATGCTTTTTTGCTATCGTGCTCCTGTTCCTTGCCACTGGTCTTGATGAAGCCAAGCATTGTCTCTTTGCCTTTTAAGTTGTACATAATTGCAAAACGGATACATGTAAAAGAATAAATCTTATTAAAAGTAAGGTTGATTTTAAAGTGGGCAAGAATGCATCCATGATCTTAAGTAAATAAAATTCAAGCGAATATGTGGTTTGGATTAGAGAATAGTATTATCCAGTGCACACTAAATTGGAGAGATTCCCAACATGTGGTTCCAAAACTCAAGAGTACTTACCAACTATTTCAATTTTAATCTACGTGATCTAGCTAATATTTTCTATCAGAGAATTACAACTAGTTGATCTTAAGTACAAAACTATACTCAATATGCAAATCTTTACATCCAAAAACTGAATTTAAATAAGGCTCTAAAATTTGAAAAAAAAGAAGATAGCAATGACTACAAATTGATCAACCTGCCAATACAATGATAAAACATCAGTGTATTCTAAGCAACACTAAACAGTGATACTACATGAGCAAAAAGATTGAAGTTTGAACCACACATGATCAAGGAAATGAAAATAGGCATACCGCCATGATCTACAAATCAGCAAAGGAGCAATCACTATCCAGAATCCCACAATAAATCCAATTGCCGCACTGACAAACAACCAATTCACTCCATGCTCATCACTTCCTTCATAACTATGAGTTTTCCCATTGGAGCTGCAGTTTATGGGCAGTGGTGGACCACATAGATTGTTGCCAATAAAGCTGGAGGCATCAAAGGTTTGCAATTGTGTTCCTGTTGGAATTTTTCCCTTCAAATGATTATAAGACAAGTCTAGCATGCTCAAAAAGCTCGAATTTGAAATGGTTGGAGGGATTTCACCAGAAAGTTGATTCCTAGAAAAATCAATGGACTGTAATGATCCCATATTACCAATGCCTTGTGGAATATGACCAATCACTTGGTTGTGGGATAAGTTCAAAAAGTTCAATCCATTTAGACTTGTGATTTCTCTAGGTATTTCTCCTAATAATTTGTTACTTGACAGATCAATGCTTGTTACCAAACCCAGAATGTTTCGGTACTCATCTTCTCTTCCTTTCAGCCATAGTAGCACAATAACTATACTATATCCGGAAGAGTAATGTGTACTATTTTGTGCTACAGAATAGATACGAGGATCTGAACTTTGGTTCATTAGTGTCATGGCACTCAAGTTACTGAAACAACTTGGTATATTACCAGACAGATTGTTTTGTGCAAGGTCTAAAACCTGAAGATGACTCATCTGACATATTTCATTTGGAATGTGACTGACAAAACTGTTTGATCAAAGGCGGAGGATTTTCATGTTTAAGAGCTTTTCTCCAACCCATGTTGGAATACTTCCTGAAAGATTATTTTCCCCAAGGTCCAAGGATATCAATTGGTTATTCTTCTTCGAACTGGTAGGAAATATTCCTGAGCGTGTGTTGTTACGAATTTGTAAAGACTGCAGCTAAGACAAGGAACCCATGGATGAGGGTAAGTTCCCAACAAAATGGTTGCTTTGTAAATTCACTTCCACTAGAAATGGCCAATTAATCCAACAATCAGGTATTTCTCCTGAGAAATTATTTGATGCAAGATTGAGAATTTCTAATTGCATTGGCTTGTCCTGATTGTTACATAAAAAATCTTGCATGGATTCAGAGAATGAATTGGTTGAAAGGTCTAACCCATACACATCATTTGAAAGATAGGGTAATTTACCACATAAGTGATTTGTGCTTAGATCAACAGTTGGGATAGATATTGGGTTTTTTAATGTAGTCACAAGCTCACCATGGGTATGATTATGAGAGTGGTTTAAATACAAAACCTGAGATTGTGCTTCCCACATCTGTGTAGGAATAGAATCAATAATCCCTGTGTTAGACATGCCTAAATATTTAAGTTTTTTTTGTGACTGAATCCACGATGGAAAGCTGGGACCTAACTGCCATGATCCCACATCCAAATAGGTAAGCTGAAAACTAGGAAGCCAATTGGAACCAACTTTTAAAGTGAAATTGTTCCCTGATGCATGAAACTCCTTCAAGCTTGTAAGATTTGCAAGATCATCTTCCTTGACAACTCCTTGAAAATTATTGCCATCAATACGCAGAGATGACAATTTAGAGAGTGATCCAATACTTTGAAATGGATTTCCACTGAATTTATTAATAGACAGATAGAGATATCTTAATGATGAAAGTTTTCAAAATGATCTTGGAAGAGCACCACCAATTAAGTTGTTGGAAAAATCTAGCATGTCAATATTTTTAAAAGCCTCAATTTGATCTGTCAGATTGCCTGAAAGTTGTGAACTCCGAACTGCAAGTGTTGTGAGTCCATGGGAAATACAAGGAGCAAGAATTTCTAAAAGTTCATTAACCTGTTGGTTGAATTTGAGATATGATAAACCTATCTCCCTTAAGTTGCAGAGATTAGCCAAAGAAGTTGGAATGGTTCCTTCAAGTAGATTATATGACAAATCAAGTTCAACAAGAGAAGTCAAATTTCCCAGGGCATCAGAAATAGTCCCATGTAAGTTGTTGTCCATTAGGTTCAGGAACTTGAGACGATGAAGACCGTATAAGCAATCAGGTATAGAAGATGAGAATGAATTGAAAGACAAGTCAAGATTTTGAAGAAGTGTGAGGTTTCGAATACCACCAGGAATCGGACCTTGGATTTCATTACCCCATAATTGAAGAGAAACAAGTTTATTCAATTTGAGTATCCACTTGGGGACAAAAGAAATGGCAGGGGAATAACTAGTACGGGAAAGATCGAGAATTTGCAGAGATGAGAAGTTGAGCAAGGATGGTTCATTATAGTGAGGGAGTGTGCAGTGTGACAAATATAGGTGGGTCAAAGAAGGAAGAGATTGGAGAGTGTGTAGCCAATGAAATGCTTTGGATAGGTTTGCATTTCTTAAACTTCATAAGTGTCTCACGCTCACTTGGGATGCACACACTCTCTCTGCAAGGTAACCTAAACAACCAAAGCTCCACAAACACAACAATATAAATAATGGAGGAGGAATTCATGTTCATGCAACGCATATATGAAACAACTTAATTGTATAAGTGCTTCTTGCTTCTGCATATTAAACTTACTTCTTTCTATTATTTATACTGCCGCAACTGCCTTTCTTTCTTCATTCTTATTTCTTTTTTAATTCACAAAATGATATTTTTCTTATATATGAAAAGGGCTAGTTTTCATCGTCATAATTTGAAATAGGTTGTTGTGTCGTCTATTAATTTCTAATTGTATTTGAATCTGGAAATTGTTCTCTTTTTAATATAAAAATTAATTAGTGAGATACAAAGAAGTGTGAAATATAATGCTTGTTTAACTTGGTCTACCATAATTACAGAGATCATAATTTTTTCTTTTATAAGTCTTGCTTCAAACTTCTCCATGTATCGTAGCTATTTTATTGTTAGACTAATAATGCGTATATAGAATATACCATAGAAGGGTTTGCATTTAAAATTTTATTCCACTAATGGTGGTGGTTGCAGAATGCACAGATATGTAGAGGTATATATGTCTACAACGAGCCATTTAGGATTAAAAGTGTCTAATCACACCACCATTATTTTGCACTAGTTTATTTTATTTTGGTTTAACTACCCTTTTAGTCCTGCTAGTTGTGATAATTTTTCTTTTTAGTCCCTATAGTTTTAAACATTTATGTTAGTTCCTATATTTATAATTTTTTTACCTTTTGGTCCTGTTAGCCCATATTTTTTATGAGCTAAAATATGCTCTAAATATGCGTTAGATGTCGTCTCAAGTTTCGAAGCATGTTACAGAGCAAGAGTCTGGTCAGGACCTGTTCGAATCGAAAAGAGAGAAGAGTCTTTTGAAAGGGATTCCCAGGTTCAAGGAAGTATTTGCGAAGTACAAGGCTAGGACAGGAAAGAGGGCTTCGAATCATTGGGCGATTCGAGTTGGTGTATGGTCGAGTCGAAGTCAAGGCAGCTAGATTTCTGGACTTAGCACAATTTCTGACTTCACAAAATCAGCTTCGACTTCGAGCAATGTGGATAACCGTTCTAAGGAGCAGATATGTGCATGTAAGATGTACGTGGCAGGACACTTGGCATTAGGATAGTATTCGACCGTTAGGGCAGTTTATTTTCGAATGTCTATATATAGCAGTTTTTAGTTAGATTTCAGGGTCGCAAATCATTTATACAAATCCTTATACACTCAAAGTATCCAGCGCAGAGAGAAACGAGTATACAAGGAGAATGTATGTTTGTGAACCATTTTAAGTTTCTGTAAACTTTACATTTCGAATGCAATGCAATTTACGTTTCAGTTTATAATTCCTGCTTTTTTTTAAATGGTTCATTCGATCGAATGAACTCGCTGAGCCTTTAAATTCTGCAATTTCCCTTTCCTTGTCAAGTTACTTCCAGCATTTCGATTTCTGTTAAGCAATTTTCCTTTCTGCAAATTTCGAACCAGTGAACGTTTGTTGCAATAATGAACATTCAAAGCTTTATATTTAAACACAAACACACAAATGACATGCTCCTGAGATTCACTAGTTGATCTCGCAAGCAATTAACTTAGACTAGCGGTTGTTTACCAAATTCCAGTGTAAACAAATTGGCACGCCCAGTGGGACCGGTCAATTGTGTGTTTTGGTTTTAAATTATTAAAGTTTTGTTTTGTGTAGTTGGTTTATTGCATTCTTAATTGTTTTGATTTTGTATGCATTTAAGAAGTGGGAAATCTGTTCCACACTTAACAGAATTCAAAACTCGTACAAGGATGGCTAGACCACCCCCAAGTAATCGAAACAATGACCTTCCAAATATGGAGGGGCAACCAACGCAGACATCTGTCAGTAATGCCAATATAAATTCTGGCATAGGAGCCATTCCTGACCAAACTGTTGGCACGATAAGTTCGACCGCTTCGACGGTTATGAATCAGACAGGGGTAACTTCTCCCATGACCAACATGACGTTGGCAAGTTCGACCACGTCAGCGTCTGCTTTTGCCCCATGGAATAACCCTAGTTTAGGGAATCCCAGTGGAAGTCCCTTTCGACCGCCTCAAAACCCTCTATATGGCATGCCTACATCTTTGATGGCAGGGTTACAAAACTCTCAACCAAATATAGAGAATCTTAATATGTCCTCTCCATCAGGATCTGTAGCGGGCAATCAAGGTAGGGTAATTCCTCAACATTTAACCAATACATCCGTTTTGTCACTCAGACAACAAATGGATGAAAGTAACCATGACATGGTTAACATGTTAACACAACAAATAGGAACTGTTATTAACCCCTTAATTCAAAATACAAATGACAGTTACCAAATGTTAACAAATCAAATAAGTCGAATTGCTGACTTTTTTGGGGCACCACCCATACAGCAACCACCAATTCGACAGATCCAAATACAGGCGCCTGTCCAAGAGATACAGATGCCTAACAACCCAGGGATGCAAATGGCTCAAGCACCACAACCAGTGGCACGCATAGAGCCACCAGTCCAACAGGTCGAACCAAACCCTGGTATAGTATTGGTAAATAGAAACCAAAATGCTGATGAAGTAATAGGGAATATTCAACAAAACCGTTTCGATAGGCAGAATAACCTTGCCCAAATGGTCGAAACGATTTTGGTGCAGAATGGTTTGAACTTAGGCTTACACAGGCCTAATTTTGTGTCTCCATTATCTGAGTATGTGTTACAGACAGAATTACCAAGGGGTGTGAAAATCCCTAAGTTTACTAAGTTTGCAGGAGAGACAAATGAGTCCACTGTCGAACACATTGCTAGATATTTGGTCGAGGCAGGGGATTTGGCTAATAATGAAAATTTAAGAATGAAATTTTTCCCTAGTTCCTTGACTAAAAATGCTTTTACATGGTTTACAACCCTTCCGCCTCATTCCATACATAATTGGAACCAATTGGAAAGGATTTTCCATGAGCAATTTTATATGGGACAGTCTAAGATCAGCCTTAAAGAGTTAGCCAGCGTTCGACGCAAGGCACTTGAATCAATTGATGATTATTTGAACAGATTCAGACTCTTAAAGGCAAGGTGTTTCACCCAAGTCCCTGAACATGAATTAGTCGAAATGGCTGCTGGTGGCCTAGACTATTCGATTAGAAAGAAATTAGATACCCAGTATTTAAGGGATATGGCTCAATTGGCTGATAGAGTTCGACAACTCGAACGATTGAAGGCCGAAAAGGCTAGAAATTCTAAATTCCACAAGAAGGAAAAGGTTGCATATGTCGAAACCAATGACAGTGACCAGGAGTTCGATATTATTTATGAAGATATCGAAGACAGTGAGGTTGATTTAGCAGAATTAAAACCTGGATCTCCTTATGTTTGTAAACTCCTTAGACCTTCCAATGGAAAAAACCCTGTTGAACCTAAAAATGATAAATTTGTGTCTAAAACTTATACATTTGACATAACTAAATGTGATGAAATATTTGATTTATTAGTCACAGATGGCCAGATTGTTGTTCCTAAGGGCTTGAAAGTACCCCCAATCGAACAACAGAAGAAAAGGGGTTATTGTAAATTTCATAATTTCCTTGGCCATAAAACCTCACGTTGTGTTCTTTTCAGGGATTTGGTTCAAAAGGCTCTTGACGAAGGGAGGCTCAAATTTGGTGAGAAGCCAAAGGTTGTTCAGGCTAATGCTGAAACATCCAAAGCTGCTGAAACTCTCTATGCGGAGCCCCAAGAAATAATGATGGTCGAAACAATGGAGGTGTCCCATGTGCAAGTTCAGGACATATCTGAAGAGGATTACAACGAACAAATGAAGGTTGTGTATCCTCAGGCTGAGGAGGAGTTAATTGATTTCTTGAACAGATGCAAACTCGAAAACAAGATTGTGATGCTCTGCCCTCGCTGCAGTGCAGTATGTGATAAGGAGGCTACTGAGGGCCTCAAGAAATACCAAGTTGTTAACAAGGGGGCAAAGCAGAACCAACGTTTCGATAAAGGCAAAAGAGTTATGGGGCAGTCGAACACTAATCAGAAGTCTGGTCGAAGGAATACTTTCTCTCCTCCTGGATCAGTTCCGGTCGAAAAATGGATGCACCAGGGACTCATAAGGTTCAACAAAGGGGCCATGGAAGTAGGTGGTTCGAGTGGAATGAAGCAAATTGGCCCACAGGAGGCCAATAGGTACTCTTATAGGAACAATTACAAAGGAAAGAATCCTATGACGAGGACCCAGTGGCGCAGGTTCCAGCGTCAGAAGAAATTGGTCCAACAGAATTTGCAAACGGGCCAGTATAAAGAAGTATCTAGGAGGCCAGTAAAGGAGAGACTCCTGCCTCCAGTGGATGAAGATAAGATGGAGGATGAGGATCTACTGGATTCTGAACCAGACTTTGATGTCATTTGTGTGGTATCTATCTTGCCATCTGAATATGATGTCCAATCTGAAGTTACTGAGATCGAAAGTGAGTTCGATCACTTTGATATGGCTGACCCAAAGCCAGTATGTTACTATGTTATGAACAATGGCTGTGTGGAAGAACAATTAGCTTATTTCGAAAAGCCAGATTTTCAGATGAAAAGTCATCTCAAACCTCTTTTCATCAGGGCAAAAGTTGAGAATGTTGGAATCAACAAAGAGCTCATTGATGGAGGAGCAGCTGTCAACTTAATGCCTCGATCTATGCTCTACAAGATCGGGAAACATGACACTGATCTATCTGCCCACAACATTGTGCTTTCGAATTATGAGGGTAAAACTGGCTATTCTTTGGGAGCCATTCAAGTAGATGTTGCTGTAGGCAGTATAGTTCGACCAACTCTTTTCCTGGTGATACAGTCTAAGGCTAATTTTAACTTGCTATTAGGAAGGGAGTGGATTCATGGAGTTGGGGCTGTGCCATCTACCCTTCACCAGAAACTCGTTATCTGGAGGGAGGATGGGATTGTTGAAAATATAGAGGCGGATCAAAGCTTCTATAAGTCAGAGGTCGATAGTGTTACTGCACAAACTTTCGACAAAAAGTTGGCTAACATAGCACCTTGTGGTGACAAGGAGGCTGTTGTCGAATCAAGTGACAATGTTATCCACTCTGTCAAACTCCATCCTACCTATGGGTTTATATGGGAGAGGGAGGAAATTGATGCTGTTCCCTCTGAAGATGGAGTCATTCCACCAACTGGGTGGAATATGTATGAAGATTAATATGACTGAGGCCACTACATTGGCCAGAATTACGGCTTATATGGCCGAAAATAGACTAAATACGGCCTTTGAGGCTGAATCTCAACAAAATATGGCAGTTGAAGCCAAGATCGAAGATCATGAAAATAAAGAAACAAAGGATCGAAGACTGGATTGCATTTATGACGATGAGCCGCTGGGTTTCGAGAAAAATCCCGTAAGTGAGGTGCCAAAGATGCAGGCTCAAGATCCTTTGGAGGAAATTGACATTGGAGATGGCTCGATGAAAAGGCCAACATATATCAGTGCCAATATCACCTCAAGTCTAAAAGAAAAGTTGGTGCCTCTTCTTAGAGAATTTAAAGACTGTTTTGCTTGGGATTACCACGAAATGCCTGGGTTAAGCAGAGAAATGGTCGAAATGAAATTACCGATTAAGGAGGGAAAAAGACCAGTAAAACAACTACCAAGAAGATTCGCACCAGAAATCATGTCCAAAATCAAGGAAGAGATCGAAAGGCTGCTGAGGTGTAAATTCATCAGATCTGCCAGGTATGTCGAATGGTTAGCAAATATAGTCCCTGTCATTAAAAAGAATGGAACTCTTAGAGTATGCATAGATTTTAGGGATTTAAATAATGCTACACCTAAAGATGAATATGCTATGCCAGTAGCGGAAATGTTGGTAGATTCGGCAGCTGGCTTCGAATTTTTAAGCATGTTAGATGGTTATTCTGGTTATAACCAAATATTTATTGCTGAAAGTGATGTGTCGAAAACAGCATTTCGATGCCCTGGTGCTTTAGGCACTTATGAATGGGTGGTTATGCCCTTTGGGTTGAAAAATGCTGGGGCCACTTATCAAAGGGCCATGAATTCTATGTTTCATGATTTTATTGACACATTTATGCAAATTTATATTGATGATATAATCATCAAATCTTCCTCAGAAGATAGCCATTTGGATTATCTTAGGCAATCTTTCGAACGAATGAGGAAACATGGATTAAAAATGAATCCATTAAAGTGTGCTTTTTGTGTGCGTGCAGGAGATTTCCTTGGTTTTGTGGTGCATAAAAAAGGCATTGAGATAAATCAAAATAAGACAAAGGCTATTCTTGAAACGAAGCCTCCTTCTACCAAAAAACAGCTTCAATCTTTGCTAGGAAAAATCAACTTCTTGAGGCGATTCATTTCGAATCTAAGTGGCAAAGCTCAAATTTTTTCGCCATTACTTCGACTCAAGAAAGATGAACCATTCAAATGGAATGAAGAGCATCAAAAGGCTTTCGATGAAATTAAAGAATATCTGATCAAGCCTCCTGTGTTAATGCCTCCTAGTCGAAACAAGACTATGAAGTTGTATATTGCTGCGTCTGACAAGACCATTGGTAGCATGTTGGCTCAGGAAGATGATGATGGCATAGAACATGCAATTTATTATCTTAGTCGTGTACTAAATGATGCAGAAACTAGATATACTGCCATAGAAAAACTTTGTCTATGTCTGTATTTCTCTTGTGCAAAACTTAAGCAATATATAAAGCCTGTTGATGTTTATGTGTATTCTCATTATGATATTATTAAGCACATGTTGTCAAAACCTATTTTACACAGTAGAATTGGAAAATGGGCTTTAGCCTTAACAGAATATTCTTTAACATACAAGCCTTTGAAATCTGTTAAGGGTCAAATTGTGGCTGATTTTATTGTAGATCACTCACTGATCGAAATGCCGCAAGACTATGTCGATACAGAGCCTTGGATTTTGTATTTCGATGGTTCGAAACACAAACATGGAACTGGAATTGGAGTTTTAATAATATCCCCCAATAAAGTTCCAACTAAATTCAAATATAAAATCAAAGGGCTTTGTTCTAATAATGAGGCTGAGTATGAGGCTCTAATTACAGGCCTTGAAATTTTAATTAGCCTGGGGGCAAGAAATGTTAACATAAGGGGTGATTCAGAATTAGTATTGAAGCAATTAACACAAGAATACAAATGTGTTAATGAACACTTAGCAAAATATTTTGTTATGGCCAGTTCTCTTCTGAATCATTTCGATTACATTAACATTGAGCATATACCTCGACAAGAAAACCAAGAAGCAAATGATTTAGCCCAAATAGCTTCAGGGTACAAAATGTCGAAGGAAAAGTTAACTCAATTGATCGAAATAAAAGATAAACTGGTGTTACCAGAGCCATTAAGCACTAAATTGCCAATGCCAAAACTTGTGGGGGCAAGTATACCACAAAATAATGAAGATGGAAGTATGAATGATCTCCAGGAAAAAATTCAAATTTTGGCCATTGACAATATGTTAGATAATGATTGGAGAAAGTCCATTATCGAATATTTGGAAAATCCAGTAGGCAATGTGGCTCGAAAGATCAAATATAGGGCTTTAAATTACGTGATTATGGGAAATGATTTGTTTAAAAAGACTGCAGAAGGAGTATTGCTGAAATGTCTAAGTGAATCAGAAGCATACTTGGCAGTTTCCCATGTTCACAGTGGGGCTTGTGGATCACATCAAGCAGGCCATAAAATGAAATGGCTTTTATTTCGACAAGGTTTGTATTGGCCTTCGATGTTAAAAGACTGCATAGAATTTGCCAAAGGCTGTCAGGAATGCCAAAAGCATGCAGGGATACAGCATGTACCTGCTAGTGAGTTACACTCCATACTCAAACCTTGGCCTTTCAGAGGATGGGCTTTGGACCTAATTGGTGAAATCAAGCCTGCTTCTTCTAAGAACCAGCGTTATATTATAGTTGGTATCGATTACTTTACAAAATGGATCGAAGCAGTCCCTTTGCCAAATGTTGATCAGGAAGCAGTAATTAGTTTTATTCAAAATCATATTATTTATAGGTATGGTATTCCTGAAACAATTACCACTGATCAAGGTTCAGTTTTTACTGGACGAAAGATGCAAGAATTTGCCCAAAAAACTGGCTTTCGATTATTAACCTCAACACCATATTACGCGCAAGCAAATGGTCAGGTCGAAGCAGCCAATAAGATTGTAATTAACTTGATTAAAAAACACATTGCCCAAAAGCCAAGAAATTGGAATAAAACGTTAGATCAAGTTCTATGGGCATGTAGAAATTCTCCTAAGGAATCAACTAATACTACCCCATTTCGACTGACTTATGGGCATGATGCTGTACTTCCGGTCGAAATACATTTGCAATCAGCCAGGGTACAAAAACAAATGGACATTCCAATCAACCATTATTGGAAAATGATGTCAGATGAGTTAGTTGATTTAGATGAGGAGAGATTAAGAGCATTAGAAGTTTTGACTAAACAAAAAGAAAGAGTTGCTAAAGCTTATAATAAGAAAGTGAAGTCAAAAACTTTTAATGTTGGAGATTTAGTTTGGAAGGTTATCCTGCCCATGGATAGTAAGGATCGAGCCTTGGGCAAATGGTCCCCAAATTGGGAAGGACCGTTTAAAATAATTCAGATCTATTCGAATGGTGCTTATGAATTAGAGGAATTAACCCCTCAGAAACGTACTTTGAGTATAAATGGTAAATATTTGAAAAAATATAAACCAACATTGCTCGAAGTTAAAATAAGCATAGAATAGGAAGAAATAATGGAAACATAAAAATGGCGATAACAGTAAAATTGCCACGAAAGGGCATGTGTCAATATTACATCAAAAGTAGAATCGAAATACAGAATTCAAAATAAAGAAATCATAAGTTCTACTAAGTCATAACCAAATCCTCATATAGCTTCTTCAAGGTGGCCATTTCTTTAGTTAAGACCTGGTCAGCACTCTCCATGACTCTTGCCTCATCTGCTACAGCTTGAGATGCGCTAAAGGCCTTCAGGCCTTCCCTCCCTTTTTCAGTAATCAGTTTCTGAATCGAGTTATCGGCCTTCTCCTGGAGTTCCTTGCGTTTGGCCTGCTCTGTTACAATTTTCTGCCTTAGATCATCGACCTGAGACAGCAAATTCGTAATAGTTGCCTCCCAGGAGGAAATGTTATCATCACAGGCTTTGATCTCAGGAGTTCCTTCTTTCGCCTCTTTGGTGAGACGTTCGACTTCATGTTGAGCAGCTTGGGCTTTCTCGAGCAGAAGGATATGTGCCTGTTTCTGGGCATCCAGTCTGGCGTCATTTTCGCGTTTTTTCTGCACAGTACTTGCAAATTGATCGATAATGGACTCGATTTGGATGACTTTGCCTAGAATCTCATCAGAGGTAAGAGGGTTGTGCAATTTCTTCAAAAAGTTCAGGTGCCCAAAAGCAGCAGAGGGGTTCTCTTCAATGGATTTAAGTACGTCTGCCCGTGCGTATTCCATTGATAACTTCAAAAGCAGGCAATCTTGGCGTACTGAAGAGGTTATGTCAGCATCAGATGAGGACGAAGCACCAGGAATCTTTTCACTTGAGGTGTTGGCTTGACTGGTGTTCAGCAGGAGTCGAAGGGCTGCAGCTGGGTCTTCGTCTTGCATTTTAATGAATGTATCTTCTGCGATCCCTATGCTAGCGGAAAGCTTAGATGTTGAAGACGCCGGGTAAATGTCCGAACCTCCAGCTTCAGCCTCTTGTATGGCCTCTTCATCGGAGAAGTTTTCTTCAGATGAACTTTTCTGACTCGATCCATGAGGACTGCTGGGTCCCATGCCTTGACCTTCACCTTGTTCCTCAACATTCACTGCATCCGTCTCAGGAGCGGGAGATGTTCGAGCATGTGAGGGTATTTCTTCTACAGAAACATGTTGTTGTACCTGATTCGAATTATCATGGAAAAAGGTTAACAAATAGTTTCGTATAAGCTATGATTTAAAACACATTAAGAGGATGATACCTCGACGGCAGGTTGTGCTGGTGGTGAGTCCGATTGATCGACAGGGTTGCCCATCTCAGCAACAGAAGGAGTAGCCTCTACTTCAGTGCCGTCAATATTGGTCGAAGGTGGTTGGACATCAACAGTTTGATTGTCACCTTGATTTTTTGATGGCCTGATCTTTTTCTTTTTCTTCTTGATTGGCTCACCACCCTCAACAGCCACAGAAGGTTCAGACTCGACCTGCTTCACTTTCTTTTTCTTCTTAGGCATTTGAGCCTGAGAATTGCCTGTTTCTGCTTGTTCAGCAGACTTGGTCGAAGTCGAAGGTAACTTTCTTTTTCTTATGAGTGGTCTTTCCTCTTCTTCCTGCATTATGAGGGTAAAGAATTGTCAGAATATAGACTTGAAAGAGAGTTATAATATTGACATTAGAAATAAAACTTGCATCTTTTTCTTCGTCTAATTCGATGACCACACGCTTCGAGCGTTTTGAGGTCGTGGTAGTCTCAGTGCTATCATCTTTCTTTTGACTCTGAAAAAATAAAGAAATATGAGGCAAAGACGTTAAGAGTAAAAGATAAGTTCAGAAGAGTTACCTTCTCTTCTTGTTTCCCTTCTTGGATCTTCACCCCAGTGGGTTTCTTGGGTCTCACATCAGCTCGAGACGTTTCGGTGCTTTTCTTTGTCATGATTGTTTTGCCTAAAGTAAGAATATTAGAAAAGGCAAAAATACATATCAATTTAGAAAGTCAAAAGTAATTTAATACCTTGAGCTTGAAGGTTTGAGCGAATATTCTCGACCGTTGGTTGTGTAAAACCACTCTCGAGTCTGGAGATCATGATAGTAGTGTCTCCAATTGAACGGGTCGAATAATATTTCTCCCACCAGGTAACAAACCCCATGGTGCAGAAGTGGGAATGGTTGAACTCAAAAGGATGCAGGTTATAGTTTTCATCAAGAGAAATCTTCAAAAACTTCTTGAAAGTCTTTTCTGAAAGATTGGCCCCTCTTATAACGTCTCGAGGATCTTCGAACAAGCTTTTAGGACGGATTTGCGAGAGGCCAAATTGTCTCGAAACCAAATTAGGCTGGTATCCAACCAGGCCTAAATAGTTCGATTGAACACCTGTACGGCAAGACAGAATCTGTGGATTCAAGTAAAATGACCATATTTCGTTCACTTCTTCTTCATTGTCCGGATCGACAGCAGGAAAATAGTCAGTGAACCAGGCCGGGCCAACTTCTCGACTAATGAATGGAGCATGTTGGGGAAGAAACTTGTCAAAGCTCAGAAAAATCCTCATGTACTTTAGGAACAGCTTTTGTGGGTTTTGATCGAAGGTCTTGGGTGTTAATCGAAGTGCTCTCTGGCCTTCGATCGAGCGATTCGCAACTTCTTCAGCATAATCTTGTGGGATTATTAATCCCATTTCTTGTTCGAAAGTGGCATTAAGCCACAATTGGAGAAGCCACATAGGCCCGGACACTAAGAAGGAAGACCTATCCTTCGATTTCTTCAGATCATCACATGCCTCACCAAGCGATTCGTATAGCACTGCTAACAAGAGGCGTCCAAATCCAAAGTTCTGACCTTCATGAATTTGTAATGCCATTGGAATGAATCTTTTGGCTACTTGCAAGGATTTCGTGCAAAAAACATAGTGAGATAGCCACAGGGTTAAGAAGGCTACGTGCTCTTCATCAGAAACCTCCTCTTCGACGGGTCCTTTGTGTTCAGCTATATATTTGGAAAAGGTATTCTCCTTATATACTAGCTTGATATTGTCACTAGAATTAGTGGGGTCATAAGTTTCTCCGCTAGGCCTAAGGCCTGTGAGGGCGGCTACATCTAAAAGAGTAGGGGTCATCATACCACATTTAAATTGAAAAGTGTTGGTAGAAGACTCGAAAAAGTGCATAGCTGCTATCAGCATTTCTGGTCGATATTCAGGACCAAATCGAGAGAATTGTATCAAGTCAAAGATGCCATATGTCTTCCAGAAATCCTCATACGCTTGTTCGACTCGATCAAGCCAAGGTAGGTAATCCTTATGGGCTATTGACGGGGCGGATCGAAAGAGTTTGTGGGGTTTGCTTAAACAATTGAAGTTGTAAGGCTCACTATCAAAAATCCTAGGTTCGCAAGTTGGGTAGCAGGGAAATACCTTGTTCATTGAACTCGAAAGTGACTCTTGGTCTGGCAGAGGTCCACCGAAAGCGTAAACTGTCCTTTCCACTGCAAAAGGGATCATCACCTCTGATTCCCAGGTTTCTGTTTGTTCGGCGTCACCATGTGGTTCTGGGACCACCTTCTCTCCGTCATTCCTGACTGTAAAACGGTGCCATTTCCCAGCAAACGGAACTGCTTGTCCTTGCGACATTGTAAATCTGAGAAGGGATGATTTTCTCGTGAAAGGTTTAGTAGCTGATGGAATCAGTGAGTAAGAGCTTGGGTTCACGAAGAACAGTGGCGGAGTTCGGAAATACGGTGAGGTTGATGATAAAAGGAATAACGAGTATCTGGAAATAGGAAGGTTTCGCCGGAAATAATGGAAGCAAGGAAGAAGAAGAAGGGTTTCAGAAGCAGAGAAGAAGAAAGGTTTCGGGGTTTCGGAAACAAAGAAGCTGAAGGGGTTTCTCTGAGGTTTTTTGGCGCTATTTATGGAGTTTCATTTTTTAAAGGGGGAAAAAATAATATAATAAGAATCAAGGGTCAGAAATCAATCACATCAGATTTCCCTTTTTACTCCCCAGCGTGACACGTGTTCCACTCTGCCTAGAAAGGTGGAATTAATGATGGGTAGTGGGAAATCGAGGCGACGGTTACTAGTAAACGTGCCATCGTGTTGCCGTTCCAGGGAAACTGTTAGAAGAAGAGAAAAAATGTCAACTTCTCATCTTCCTTCGAACCATTCGAATCGAAGCAGACATTTTTTGGGGGCAATTTGTTAGCCCATATTTTTGATGAGCTAAAATATGCTCTAAATATGCGTTAGATGTCGTCTCAAGTTTCGAAGCATGTTACAGAGCAAGAGTCTGGTCAGGACCTGTTCGAATCGAAAAGAGAGAAGAGTCTTTTGAAAGGGATTCCCAGGTTCAAGGAAGTATTTGCGAAGTACAAGGCTAGGACAGGAAAGAGGGCTTCGAATCATTGGGCGATTCGAGTTGGTGTATGGTCGAGTCGAAGTCAAGGCAGCTAGATTTCTGGACTTAGCACAATTTCTGACTTCACAAAATCAGCTTCGACTTCGAGCAATGTGGATAACCGTTCTAAGGAGCAGTTATGTGCATGTAAGATGTACGTGGCAGGACACTTGGCATTAGGATAGTATTCGACCGTTAGGGCAGTTTATTTTCGAATGTCTATATATAGCAGTTTTTAGTTAGATTTCAGGGTCGCAAATCATTTATACAAATCCTTATACACTCAAAGTACCCAGCGCAGAGAGAAACGAGTATACAAGGAGAATGTATGTTTGTGAACCATTTTAAGTTTCTGTAAACTTTACATTTCGAATGCAATGCAATTTACGTTTCAGTTTATAATTCCTGCTTTTTTTTAAATGGTTCATTCGATCGAATGAACTCGCTGAGCCTTTAAATTCTGCAATTTCCCTTTCCTTGTCAAGTTACTTCCAGCATTTCGATTTCTGTTAAGCAATTTTCCTTTCTGCAAATTTCGAACCAGTGAACGTTTGTTGCAATAATGAACATTCAAAGTTTTATATTTAAACACAAACACACAAATGACATGCTCCTGAGATTCACTAGTTGATCTCGCAAGCAATTAACTTAGACTAGCGGTTGTTTACCAAATTCCAGTGTAAACAGGTCCTCACCAGGAAGTTTCAACTCACACATAAACATGAACAAAATTAATAAAAATAGGGAAGCAAGCTCAGGCACAACTGAACTGCAATGGAGGTATGGGACAAAGCCACTACACATTCCATTATTCTTGAGTCTGCCACCGACCCCTGCAAGCTTAGCATTTGCCAATTGCCATGATGTAATCTCCTTCTTCATTGTCTCTCATCAAGTTGGAGTGGTATCATAGCATTGAACTAAGTTGATCGTTCTAATGGTAGTTTGTGCCTTCATGGTTGGGATGATGTTGCAGGTTCCGGTTTGTTGTTGAGGGAAAAGATGATCAGCCACGTCTCGTGTGTGCATAAGAGAGTGTCTTTGCCCTCTCCACAACCTTAGTTTCAACAATTGTCGTTAATCAAAACTTGATAGTGAGAATCAAAAGAGTAAAAAAAAAAATGTGTTTAATTCATAATATATATTCGACCATTTGATCTTTGACAAATTTTTTCTTCAAAGAAAATCTTTAATATTTAAAAAATTTTATTTTAAATCTCCATCGTTAAATAATGACGTACCTTCAATATTTATTTGAAATTTGTCTTCCACCCCGTCTCCCTCAAGCTCTCCACATTCACACACATATGAACACTAAGCTCTAGACAAAAATAAATAAATAAATAACCACGAGAAATAATATATAACTCTTTAGTGGAATAAATAAATAAACACTAAGCTCTCCACATTCACACACATGAAATGATCCAGACTAAGTTAACAAACTAAATGGTCTTCTTCCGTGAGTTCACAATGAAACCACAGAATTTATTTTCATCCACTAGTTTCCTTCCCAAATGTTTTCTAAAACATAACACACTACAGAACCTTCTAATAATTTTAAAAAAAAAAAAAAAAAAAAACCCAACATTTTACATGTAGCACCACAACTTAACAATTTCTAGCTACAACCCTGCTCTGTATACTCATTCTAAACTTGTTCCATAGACTATAATATAATCTATCTCCTCTCATTCCTTCATCAAGATTGAAAAATGGATTCAAATGCTTGTCTACCACACTTGCTAGTGTTAGCAATAACATTGGTATTGGTTAGTCATGCAATGGGAGATTCAGCTCAAGACAAACAGAGATGTGCAGAATCCCTAACAGGTGTTACAACGTGTCTGCCATATTTGGGTGGTGACACGAAAGCACCCACAGCAGATTGTTGCAGTGGTCTCACACAAGCCATGAAGACCAACAAGAAGTGTGTCTGCGTTATTCTCAAAGACAGGGATGATCCTGATCTTGGCTTAAAGATTAACATGACAATTGCTGCTGGTCTCCCTTCTCTTTGCAAAACACCTGATAATTTCTCAGTGTTCTGGTATGTTCAATTTCAAATTAAGTCTTCCTTTTTTTCTTAAAGAACACTACACTACAGTGTTATGTTTCCATTTCCTATGCAACGAATGATCTATAAGTCTTGTTAGTGGTGGCCATATAAAAACTTATGTTTTTATCTTTCATTGTTTGATGATAACCTGTTTTTAATAGGAAAAAAAAAGTCTTTATTTCTATTTTCAAAAACTATTTTTAGTTTTCAAGATACAACTAAACAAGTTCTTCAGACTGTTTGGTGGAGAATGATGTGAGACACAGAATGTGGAATTGAGAGGGAACTTGAACAAGATTAAAACAGAAGAAGCAGAGAAAACGTTTTCCCGATGTTTTTGTTTTTTTGGATTTTAGAACACTTATTTTGGATACGATTCTCCAAACTTATATATTTTGGAAGAGAAATTGATTACTAAGTAGTCTAAAATTATTTTATAAAACAGTTTCTTAACTGAGAATACTCAGACCCTAAATCTTCCAATTTTAGTATATTTCTAAAAAAAAAATCAGAATATTTGTGGTCTAAGTTTTATCATTATCAAGCCTTTCATTTTCCTTAAAGAACAAAAGAGTGTCACATTCCATTTACTATGTAATGAATGGTCAACAAGTCATGTACTTCAAACTTTTCTACTTTTCTCATTCGTAACTGGACAATAACACATTTTAAAGGGGAAAACAAGGGCATCTAAATCTGCCAATTTTACTTTGTTTGTGTATCTGTTATCTCTGAGTTTTCAACTCCGAAGTTAAAAATATTTGAGGTTTGATTTTTTCTCAAGAAATTCTTGTTTTAAATTATTTGATCAGCACTTCTGCACTTGGATCCTAAATCACCTGAAGCTCAAGCTTTTAATCAAATTGATCAGAAATCCAATGGTGGTTCTATCCGTCCTTCGCCCACTCCTTCTGGTAGTGATCCTTTCAACAAAATATTTCATTTTTGGAATTTATTTTTGACATTGACTTTTGAGTTTCAATGGTGTAGTACTAAATTTTGCATTTATTTTTAATGTGTTCTTTTGTGCATTCAGTTGAAGGAAGTTCCCAGAATGGTAGAAAGCAGGGGACAGATGAAACGGCCACAGCTAAGAATAGTGCATCTTATATCAGGAAGAGATTGTTAGAAAGTTTGGTTGCAGTTGCAGGGCTTCTAATTTGGCTTTCATGAGCTTAACTCAAATATTACCTATATATTACCATTTTCATATCACGTTGAAATGTAAACCATTGATGAGTTGATAGTGTAAAAAATATTTACACTCTTGAGTGTATTAAATCTCTGACAGACTCACAAAAGACATTATTGCAAAACCTTATTGGAGATTTATTTTTGTGAGCACTTTGCCTTTAATCTCATACAACTATATGCTTGTTAAACAAATCTTATTGTACGTTCAGTCCTAAAAGTCTTTTATCTCTAATAAGTAATAACGACTTGTTGTAATAGAAATTAAAATCTTATTATTATTTTTTTAATTACACTTGAGGATGATTTTGGTATCCCACTTTTCAATTGCTCGGTTCGTTCCCATATTTTCAAATTTTACAAATTTGATTCATTAGTTAACTTGATATCCAATCTTTGATGGAGATGTTTATGAGGCTATATGTGAAAATAGAGTGTTGGCATGGATCTCAACTTTTAATTCCTCAATTTTGGTTGCCATATTTTTAAAATTATGCGATTTTGGAGCAGGAGTGTTGTTTTTCAAATATACCAATACTACTCAGGGATTATGCATGTGGGGATCTTCTTACATATATACTACTATGAATTATGTTGTCTGCTTAAAGTTGTAGCAGAAAAATACAGGTAATTTTGAAGGAGGCCAAATGCATTTCAGAAGAGAATAATAGAGATAATGTGGAACATTTACCTTGTAGCATTTCCATTTTTAAAAATAATAAGTTTCTAACATTACAAAGTTAACAAACTAATTTTTTTTTCCTCGTAAAGTCTAAAACTGATAATTCGTCAAGCATGATATGGTTTCTTTAGCCAAGTACAAGATAATCTAGATTCTACTTGTATCCTCCCAAGATATTCTAAGAATGAATAAGTTAAGTTGAATATGGAAAAACAAATATTCATTAAGATGTTATGGTTTGATTATCCCAACAACTTTTCTCCCATGATTCAACTTGTTGAATTGAGCTTTCCTTTCTCTATAATGTTGCATACAAAGTTGGAGGGTCAAAAGGGGCAGGCATGGTGCAAGGGTCGGTATTTGCAGGAACCTTGACCAATGATTCCATCATAAATTTCTTTACTGATCCTTCTGCTCCACAAACCATTGACTCCACACATAGTTCTGTAGCATTAGCACTTATGGAGGGTTTGTATCTGAAGAGTTTAGCATATGAATTCAGGAGATGAAAAATGTAGTCGTACACGTAGTCCATCTTTACCTCTTCTTGAATGAAATCACTGGCCATGCACCTTGCCAATTTGATGTGCCTGATAAATTTCACAAATAGAAATGAAATGGAACAAGTTAAACATTGAGAAAGTGTTGTTTAATTTATTTATTTCCTCCAAAAAGTTTTGCATTAGTAGGCAATTCTTGTTTATTATTCGTATAAGCTCACATTTTAGTATATAGTATATCTGCATATGGATTGTGCAATAATGTAAAGGATGAAACATGTTAGGCTTTTGGGCCAAGGTTATTATATTAAATCTTAAAAGGTACTATATATTAAACATTGATTTGCTTATAACTATGTAGTCAGGTTTGACCCTGATTAATATTAAGTGATTCACCATTAAATCAAATATTCCGAGGCCTCGGTGAATTCTTTTAGGATTAATTAACTTGGTAAGAATTATATTCTAGCCTTAGTGAAGAAGCAAAACTTCAAGATTACCCTTTGCTTGTGATTATTGCCCCAATCCACAGCAAACTTAATGGATCTGCACTTGTTATCGTCATTAATTGGAATGGTTGTTGTATCAAATTTTCAATATTCAAACTAAAAATAATGTAAAAGAAAATTGTCTTCTAAACCATAGCGCACACCATCAAGTCCATCTCAAGGTTTTTCAGTTTTTCATCTTGAACCTTTGGACACTCCACAAAGTCCAGCCATGTTAAGGTCGGACTTCTTCAACTTGAACCATAGGTCACTGCATTACCTTCCTATCAACTTCCCTGTCATTGACAACAAATGTTGCGCAAGGAAAAAAAATATAATTGATGAATAAATTAATTATAGAAAAAGGGTGTACTTTAAAGACTATTTCGATTAAAAAATCTGTATAAAAAAAGATTATTTAGTTCCAATCTAGCTATTTAATTTTGATCAATTTTTCAATTCACAAAATAATATTCTCTTATATATGAAAAAAAAAGACTAGATTTAATTGTCATCAATTGGAAAGGTTGTTGTGTCATGAATTTCTATTTGTATTCGAACTTGAATATTATTTTCTTTATCATATAAAAATTAATTAGCTATATAAAAAGAAGTGTGAAAAAGAATATTAACTTTTTTTTCTCAAAAAAAAAATCAGTATCATATTTCGTATTTTTTACAAGTTATCAACTTAAATAAGTGGAGAAACATAATTTTAATTTCCATTTTACTTTTTATATAATTGCAAGTGCAAAATTTAAACAATCATAAAAATACTCAGGATCAATATAATATTCTCGAAAAACAAATTCTTACGATAACTTAAACAATCTACAAAGCAGTACAATTTATCCTTGTGCCAAATACTAAAATAAGAAACATTTTTTTATTTTAGTTTACCGTATAGAATTGCTTAAATCAATGAAAATTTTATTTTAAGAAAATATTAATGATTTTTTTAAAACTTTGAGTAGGTTACATCAAAGGTAATTAAATTTAGCTTAATTAGTCTTCAAATTTTAACTATTATTTAAATCAGTCATTTTGTTACACCTGTGTTAAGTAAATAACAAAAAGTCTTCATTATAAAATTCAAATATTCTATTACTTGCAATTTGAACCCATAATTAATTTTAAACTATCAAATGTTTATTATTCAAAGTAAAAGAAATGAAAACAGACAAACCACGGTCACTCCACCAAACCAAATCCATACCAAGGTCCCCGCTTTTTCAACTTGAACCATAGGCCACTCCATCAAATCTATGTCAAAGTTTCTTATCATTGACAACAAATGTTGAGAGTTAAGTCAAGCATGAAAAAATAGGCTAAAATATATCATTTCTATCCCTATAAAATTTTAATATGCTACTTTTTTATCGTAAGTTAAGTTTGAATGATTGATAATTATCATGTATTCTTAGATTTTGGTGTCATTTTGGGATATTATGTAATATATGTCTTTTATGTTTTTTTATTGACATAAACTAATCTTCTTTTCTGCTGGACTTTAATGTAATTGGTTCTTTTTTCATGTAATGACTATTTTTTATTCAATAAAGCATTGTAATTGTTTCTCTTCTATGTCTAATATGTGTTTTTGGCTTGATCACCTGATTTTTTTATCAATTGTAATTGAAAAATTCCTTTGAGCTACGAATTGAAAGAACACCTAATAATTTTTATGTCTAGGAATAAGATAAAAAGAATTGAGCATCAATAAACACTTTATCTTAACGCACATCATTTGGTTATATTAATTCAAGGGATTGATAGTGTAATCAAGGGATTTAGGTCTTTTTCACTTAAGGAATTAAAGTTAATATGGTAGGTTTATGATAATATAACCTTTATTAAATATGAATGTGTAGTGATTACGTGATAGAAACTTCAATGAAATTAAACCCCAATGATTTTTTCATTGATTTCATCTCAATTTACTTTGCATACACTGGGTGTTTGTTAAATTATAATGTCTGGGTGTTTAAAACTGCCAAAATAAAAAAATAAAAGAATAAAATCCAAGATTTCTTGAAAATCATTACTATCGGCTTAAGAAAGAAAATTGTTTCTTGTGACACCCTTTATCCTGACATACATATAAAAATATAAAATTTAATTAAATCAATTTTATTCACATCACATAAACAAATCCACACGAGTAAAAAGGTTCACATTCATTTCACGATTACTAAATAAAACATACCAGAAACATTTCAAGCTAAAAAAATCATGCAATTAAAACAAAAACGCATGTCCAATGTCACATCCTATCAGAGCATTGTTTCTTGTCGTGCTCCATCATAAAGTTCCTAAAAGTAATCTACCTAGTCATCTGTTCCCACGAATACAAGATTCGAAATCATCACAGGATTCAAACACAAACAGCCACAGGGAGTGAGTTATCTCATTCCTAAACAGATAGGGATAAACAAAATCATATCTATTTAATATAAGTATAATAAGTTCAACTTAATATAATCTATGTCACTTCACCACTTTATCATTTAAAATTCATTTTTCAATCATAAATCACATTACACATGAATCACACGCTTGAATCAAGAGGTGATAATACTCACCAATTTCATAATAAATAATTCACATGTGTTATGTAACAATTATTTCAAATATAGAAAAATAGTCTAATTTAAAGACTATTTCAGTCAAAAAATCTATATAAAAAATATTATTTCGTTCAAATCTAGCAATTTAATTTTGATCAATTTTTTAACTCAAAAAATAATATCCTCTTATATATGAAAAAAAGACTAGATTTAATTGTCATTAATTGGAATGATTGTTGTGTCATCTATTTCTAATTGTATTTGAACCTGAATATTATTTTCTTTATCATATAAAAATTAATTAGTGATATAAAATAAAGTGTGAAAAATAATATTAACTTTTTTCTCAAAAAAAATTGTAGCATATTTTGTATTTCTTTTACAAGTCTTCAACTTAAATAAAAGGAGAAACATAATTTTAATTTCCATTTTACTTTTTAAATAATTTTAATTGACAAATTTAAGCAATCACAAAAGTACTCAAGTTCAATATAATATTCTCAAAAAAATATTCATAAGATAACTTAAATAATCTACCAAGAAATACAATTTATTCTTGTGCCAAATACTAAAATAAGAAGAAAAAAATTATTTTAGTTCACTGTATATAATTTCTTAAATCAATGAAAATTTTATTTTAAGAAAATATTAATATTGTTTAATACTTTGTGTAGTTTACATTAAAGGTAATTAAATTTGGCTCAATTAGTCTTCAAATTTTAACTATTATTTAAATCAATCCTTTCGTTACACCTGTCTTAAGTAAATAACAAAAAGTCTTGCATTATTAATTTCAAACATTATATTACATGCAATTTGAATCCATAATGAATTTTAAATTATCAAATTTTTATTATTCAAAATAAAAGAAATGAAAACAAAATTGTCTCCTAGACAAACGGCTGGCTACTCCACCAAATCCATATCAAGGTCGTCACTTTTTCAACTTGAACCATAGGCTACTCCATCACGTCCATCTCTAGGTCCTCCATTTTTTCATCTTGAACCTTAGGACACTACACAAAGTTCCGCCAAAGGTGTTTGACTTTTGCAACTTGATCCATAGCCCATAGGCCACTCCACCAAGTTCATGTCAATGTCCCCCCACTTCTTCAACTTGAACCATAGGTCACTACATTACCTTCATATCAAGTTCCTTATCATTGACAGCAAATGTTTAGTGTTATGTCAAGCAAGGAAAAAACTATAAATGATGAATACATCAATTATAGGAAAAGGATCTATTTAAAAGACTATTTCGGTTAAAAAAAACCTATAAAAAAACTATTTGGTTCCAATCTAACTATTTAACTTTGGTCCATTTTTAATTCCCAAAACAATATTATTCTTATACGTGAAAAAAAGACTAGTTTTCATTGTTATCAATTGGAAAGGTTGTTGGGCCATCTATTTCTAATTGTATTTTAACATGTACATTATTTTCTTTTTCATTAAAAATTAATTAGCGAGATACAAAGAAGGGTAAATCGCTTGTTTAACTTGGTCTATCATAATTATTGAGATCATAATTTTTCCTTTTATAACTGTTGATCCTAATTTCTCCGTGTATAGTGGATCATATTTAACTTAAAAAGTAAATTAGAAGATCTACAAAGAAGTGTGGCATGTTTTTCAAATTATTTATTTATGGTCCTAGCTATTTATTGTTAGACCACAAAGTCTTCAATTATTAAAGTTTTTGTCTAAATTTCATTTACTTATGTGGTGATAGTTTAAGAATAGTGACAGAAGAGAAAAAAAAATATATTGGTATTTTTTTAAAAAAGATTGGTGTTTCTAGTAGAATTAAATCAATTAATACATTGAATTCAATGCATTGAATTCTGGTTTGACTTTTAATTAAAAAAAAACAGCATATAAATGTTTTTAAAACTGTTGTGTGGTTTCCTTGGAAAAAAAACTATTGTGGTTCTATTATAGTTGACTGAATATTTGAGTTTGAAAAGATTATTTTTATGAAATTAAAATTAAAGATTAAAAAAAATATAAAATTTTAATTGCATTCTTTATTATTCAGGTACAGATATTGTGTGATTTTGGTCTATTGAGTTCCAATTGCGAGAATTGGATTGGATCCACTAGGCATTGCAATTTCAATCCCTCCATCCATCTTTCTTTGAATATTTAACAGATATTTACTGGCATGACACTAGATGAAAGGTAGATAATATGACAACTACCATGTTGCCTAACACATACTGAACTACACTTTTGATCCCTTAGAATATTGCAATCATAAGGAAGCAAAAGTGAATAAGCCACATCTAAGGGACCAAACTTACAAAATTATGATACCCAATTTACCTAATTAGAACTCGGGAACCCAAATTGTACAATTCAAATGCATGGAGATCAAAAGTGAAATTAAACTAAATATAAATTATGAGAGTATTCTAAATCTGTCTTCATTGTCTGAGGAGCAAAAGGACTTGACAAGTGTTTTGTATTTTTTTTTTCTACATGCATATATAGTGTATATATATGCTATTCTTTTTCTATTTTTTCCTACATTTATGATCTCGGAACTGAAACAGTGAGAGAAACAGATGTGAAAATAGATAGGGTGGATAAAGAACTTGACATCGGCCACTGGAAGAAAATGAACAGATGAAAAACATGCAGAATATGGGTCATGACAACCATCTTTTTGGGTATTTCACTATTTCTTTAATAAAGATACCAGCTCTCTCTCTCTCTCTCTCTCTCTCTCTCTAATACACACACTGGTGACACAGGTGTGATGGAAACCCTATATCTGATAGCTTGAAACTTTATTTTGTATGACGGAATTCAATACAACTAATGACCCTAGTATAAAATGATAGGAACTATTATAAATAAAAAAGTAATAGCCCATGATTTTTAAAAATTAAACAATCATGATTTGTCAAATGAACGTGTTAATGAGTATTATAGAAAAAATGCATAATACTCCTCAGGAAATGGGAATGTGGAATGTATCAGAGTAAGGAAAAGCGAGAGAAGGAAGATGTGGAAGGGTTTAGAAACTGCAGAATCCTATGCAAGCTCCAACTTTCTACACTAATTAAATTCATTCAGGCAAATTCTAAGTTACATGTTGTGTAAAACAATCTTCTTGAGTGTGTCATTTCAGGTATTTTAATGCTAATCATTGTTAGTGCATAGATAGTAGAAGACAATAATGCGTCATAAATACAAAACAGAATTTGATACTCAAGTCTCAAGCTCGTCTAGTTCTCTTAACATCAAGAACATTTAATACCAATGAAAGCAAAACAGACAGAACACCCCATATGAACAGGTACATAGTATGGTAAACCTTTTCACATTTTTAATGGCTAGACTAACACGTTGTAATGTCTCTCACTCCTAACAGTTAACAGGTAAACTCATAATTTCCCAAGTAACCTTCTTACCTTCAAAACTATTATCACATAAATCAGATCTCTCAAGTGGTCAAGATAATGAAAATAAGAACGCCTCCAAGTTCTGTTGAAGAAAACAACACTGCAAAAACCCCAAAATCCTGCTGCAAATCCAACTCCCATACCAATATAAAACTCTGATGTTCCAAAGAAATTATCATCACCGTGTCCAACAGAAGCACTCTCTGTCAACTCTTCCTTGTCTGTGCAATTTTTTGTTACAGGAGGACCAGAAAGCTCAGGATTTCCAGTGTAGCTAAGTTCTTCAAAGCTCTGAAGTTGGGTGCTCGTGGGAATTCTGCCTGATAAGTTGTTGTATGATAGATTCAGGAAACTGAGGAAGGACAAATCAGATAAGCTTTGAGGGATTTGACCTGAAATGTTGTTTAGTGAGAGATCAAGGGATTCTAACAATTTCATTTTTCCCATGTCATTTGGTATCTCTCCAGACAGATGATTTCTAGACAAGTTCAAAAACCGCAAAGCAGATAGCTTGGAAATTTCAGATGGAATTGCTCCAGACAGCTTATTACTTGAAAGATCAATCATTCTCACCAATATCAGATTGTCTCTGTACTCTAACTCATCTCCTTTGGGAACTAAGACAAGAGTTTCCTTGTAGTGATTATAACTGAAGTCAGAGCCATATGAATAACTTAAAGGGTTGGCAAAGAAGTCATCTTCACCAGCCATTGTCTTCATGTCATCCAAACAATTTGGAATGGATCCTGACAGGCTATTATTGCCAAGATCCAGCACTATAAGGGAAGAAAGTTGACACATCTTTTCAGTAATGCTGCCATTGAAATTGTTGGATCTTAGACGAAGAACCATTAGATATTGCATTTCCCACATCCAATCTGGTATTGTGTCAGAAAGTTGGTTATTGCCCATGTCAATGAATTTCATTGTAGAGCAATTTTGCAGTGTTGAAGGAACATATCAAGAGAAGCGGTTGTCGTCTAACAACAAAGACTCAAGTTGAGACAGATACCCCATGGAGTTTGGAATTTCACCAGACAAATTGTTACTACCCAAGTTCAAATGCACCAAAGCCTGCCAATGCACCCAACAGTGACCAAGCTCACCAGACAAGACATTATTTGAAAAATCAAGCACACTTAACTTATTAGTAGCATTTTCCTTTCCACATAAAAAGGGAGAAATTGTTCCGGAAATTGAGTTATTGGCAACATTCAGCACTTCAACATTTGCAGACACACTTGGCAATCTACCCTTGAACAAATTAGAACTCAAATTTATGACGCTGGAATTTAGAAAGATGTTAGATAGGTCTCCACTTAACAGATTGTTTGACAGATCCAGGAATTCAATTTGCAAAGTCCAATTCCAAAACCAACTTGGAACCAAGTCTGCAATACCTGCCTTAGACATTGTCAAAACCTTTACAGAACTTTGCCTTTTTAGCCATTCTGGAAACATAGGACCTATTCCAAAGGAGCTCAGTAAAACATATTCAAGCTGAAAAGGAGGAACCCATCCAGAGTTGACACTGAGGAACAAGTTTGTCCAAGACAAACGTAGTTCCTTTAATTTCAAAAGTTTTACAAAATTTGACTCTTTTATAGATCCTTCTAACAAATTAGATGAAAGGTCTAACATCACTAAATTTGAGAGAGTTCCAAGAGTTACAGGCATATCACCAGTCAAAGAATTAGCTCCAAGATTTAATACCTGCAGGTTTTTGAGGAACTCAAAACTCTTAGGAATGGTTCCATTCAGTCGGTTGTGAGCCAGGTTTAAAGTTCTCAAGGATGACAAGTTTGCAAATGGTGAGGGAATTGGACATGTAAAGGTATTATTACTTAGATCTAGAACTTGAAGATGCTTAAGTTGGCCTAATGAATCTGGAAGTGGCCCACTGAGTTGGTTGTTATGCAGGTCTAGATTTTTTATGTTCTGAAGGCTTGATATTATTTGTGGAATTTCTCCCTGTAAAAGGTTACTGTGTAAATTAAGTTGGACAAGGGTTGTGCTGAGATTAAATAGCCATAAAGGGATTTGCTGATTGAGATTGTTATTTGAAAGATCAAGGACTTGGAGATGTGTGAAGTTGGATTTTCCTTTTGGTGGTCCTAAGTAATTAATTTGACAGCTCTCCAAGTGTAATTCTGAAAGAGATGGAAGTGAACTCAGTTCTTGAAGCCAGTTACCTTGTTTATGAAGGTCTGAGCCACTCAAATCAAGGTACTCCAAGGAAGAGAGCCTTGATAGCCAATTAAGGTTATCTATCTGAAGAGCATAATTGTATCCAAGATTAAGGTGCTGCAGGTTTGAGAGGTTTCCTAGTTGATGAGGGATTAATCCCATGAACCCACTTAAGCTAAGGTCCAAGTATCTCAGACTCTCCATTGAGCCTAGGAAGCTTGGTATTGGAGTAAGAACAAAATAATTTGAACTCAAGTTCAACCGATTCAAATATTTTAGTTCAAGCAAAGAAGGACTAATCTCTCCACTCAACTCCCTATAGGGAGAGCCCACAGGTGTGTCAAGATTGATTTCCATGACTTGACCAGTGTTGTTGCAGTGAATCCCTGGCCATGTGCAGCAATCAGATTTGTCAGACCACGATGAAAGCCTGTTTGAAGGGTCTGCTAGTCCATGCTTGAAGCTGAGGAGTGCATTTCTTTCCTTCTCACTGCAAGTCATATTGAGCCTTGCTGCCTTGCTTGCACTGAAGTGGAGAGTTGTTGCAGTGGACAATATCAAGAGAAGAACATGAGTTGCAAATAGCACTGCCATGAAGAAGAAGGAAGACGAAAAAGGTTGAATCCACAATTTTCTGGTTCACGGTTGGTATTTACTACTAACAATGCCTATATAGGATATATACCATAGAAGGGTTTGCATTTAAAATTTTATTCCACTAATGGTGGTGGTTGCAAAATGCACACATATGTAGAGGTATATATGTCTACAACGAGACATTTAGGATTAAAAGTGTCTAACCACACCACCATTATTTTGCACTAGTTTATTTTATTTTGATTTAACTACTCTTTTTAGTCCTTATAGTTGTGATAATTTTTTTTTAGTCCCTATAGTTTAAGACATTCATTTTGGTTCCTATATTTATAATTTTTTTACCTTTTGGACCTTGCGGGAAAGATTGCTGCAGATAAAGTGTGATTGTGAGTTTCTGGTCCCATGAGTAACAGAGGTGAGGTAGTTTGTGCCTTCATAGTTGGGATGATGTTGCAGGTGCCGGTTTGTTGTTGAGGGAAAAGATGATCAGCCACGTCTCGTGTGTGCATAGGAGAGTGTCTTTGCCCTCTCCACAACATTAGTTTCAACAATTGACGTTAGTCGAAACTTGATGGTGATAATTAAACCTTTTATTTTTTTATTACTTTTTTTAACAACGGGTTATATATATGTAGCAGTTTATTCTAAACAATGGACTACGTGTGAAATCTTTGAATTCTATGTAAGAAATGTTATTTCAAACTTCTCATCAGTCTTCATGTCAATGATGATATGCTCCAGTTTCAACCCTTTGAATTCTATGTCTAATTAAGCTCTCGGTCTTCCGTTTTTGCAACTTTATTTCGTAGAAAGAAGCCAAATTTGAAGATACAACATTTGATACTATAACTGTTTGGTGTTTTGAAAATCTCACTCACATATTTCCAAATGTTACAAAAGAATTTGATTCAGTGGTTATTACGAATTCCTTCCTAGCCTTTTTTACCAAGTCAAGGAATTTGCATTGTTGTGCATGATGGCTGCCACAAGGACCCTTGTACCAACCCATTAGTGCAAGTGGTTTTTTCTTATGACAATTGAGAAACAACTTATGTGGTTTATAAAGGGAATTCTATTTTGTCCAAAAATTTCCACTCACTTTTTGTGAGTGGTGTGAATGTCATGCAGACAAATGATGTCCAAGCTCAACTTTTTCCATTAATTGCAAGTTGTAAGCAGAATGTAGAATGTGCGTATAATAAAATAATGAGAATGGCAACTGCTAGTACTACTTAATTAGAACAAAAGTATCAAAATTAAAACGAAAATAACTTTGATGCTGTTAATATATGAGTTTAATTTTGATAGATAGTGTAAAAATTTAAATTGTTAATTAATTAGAAATCACCAAATGATTTGTAAAACAATTACTAAAAAAATTATAGGAAATATATATAATTAATTAAATGCAAATGAAAGTGTATTTAAATTAAATTCTTAATTGACATATCCTTATTGTGATTTTTTGTATATTTTTTATTTAATTGAGACAATGGAATGAGACCGCACTATAAATGTCAGCACGGGTGTGGTTGTCTAATATAATAGGGATGGTTGGTGAGGAATTTTGGAATGTTAGTTGGTTTTAGACCGCACTTAATTATTTAAGCCTTTTATGTTTTTAAATAATAATTTTATGTTTGATTTTTAACACTTATTTTTTATCCCTAATAAATTAATAATCTTTTTTTCATAATAAATATTTTTCATTTATTATTAATACAGACTAAAATAAAACTCACTAATTTATTAGGAAATAAATATGATTTTTTAAAATAAAATATCAAGAATAAAAAATAAAAGTGCTAATTTATTAGAAATTCATTATGAAATAAAAATTTATTAGAAAACAAATAAAAGATTAAGTATTTATTACAGATAAAAACATATTTAATTTGATTTAGTATTTAACATTGTTTTCGTCTATCTGTATTATAATTTTTTTTTATAGTTGTTTCATTTCAAATTTGTGACAACATTTTCATTGGGACCCTTCATCAGCAAATTGGACACTAAAGAGACTCATTCAGGAACAAATAACTACTAGGGGTACAATAAAATGAGAGGATTTAACACTTTTGTATTCGGAAAATGTACTTTAACAAAATAAAATTATGTGTTTATGCTTGATATATATTTAACTTTTGTGTTTGATGTTTGACAATATTTTTCTTTAAATAAAATCTCTAATATTTAAAAATATTATTTTAAATCTCTATAATTAGTTTAATAATATATAACTCTTTAGTGGACAATTGGCGTTGTACAAAATTGAAATGATCCAGACTAAAGTCAACAAACTGGTCTTCTTCAGTGAGTTCACAATGAAACCACAGAATTTATTTTCATCCACTAGTTTCCTTCCCAACTACCATGTTTTCTAAAACATAACACACTACAGAACCTTCTAATAAAAAATTTTAAACAAAAAAACCAACATTTTACATGTAGCACCACAACTTAACAATTTCTACCTACAACCCTGCTCTGTATACTCATTTTAAACTTGTTCCATAGACTATAATATAATCTATCTCCACTCATTCTTTCATCAAGAGTGAAAAATGGATTCAAATGCTTGTCTACCACACTTGCTAGTGTTAGCAGTAACATTGGTATTGGTTAGTTATGCAATGGGAGATTCAGCTCAAGACAAACAGAGATGTGCAGAATCCCTGGCAGGTGCAGCAACGTGTCTGCCATATTTGGGTGGTGACACGAAAGCACCCACAGCAGATTGTTGCAGTCGTCTCACACAAGCTATGAAGACCAACAAGAAGTGTGTCTGCCTTATTCTCAAAGACAGGGATGATCCTGATCTTGGCTTAAAGATTAACATGACAATTGCTGTTGGTCTCCCTTCTCTTTGCAAAACACCTGATAATCTCTCACAGTGTTCTGGTATGTTCAATTTCAAATTAAGTCTTCCTTTTTTCTTAAAGAACACTACACTACAGTGTTATGTTTCCATTTCCTATGCAATGAATGATCTATAAGTCTTGTTAGTGACCATATATCAACTTATGTTTTTATCTTTCATTGTTTGATGATAACATTATCAAGCCTTTCATTTTCCTTAAAGAGCAAAAGAGTTTACATTCCATTTACTATGTAATGAATGGCCAACAAGTCATTTACTTCAAACTTTTCTAATTTTCTCATTCATAACTAGACAATAACACATTTTAAAGGGGGGAAAAAGGGCATCTAAATCTGCCAATTTTACTTTGTGTATCTGTTATCTCTGAGTTTTCAACTGCGAAAGTTAAAAATATTTGAGGTTTGATTTTTCCTCAAGAAATTCTTGTTTGAAATGATTTGAACAGCACTTCTGCACTTGGATCCTAAATCACCTGAAGCTCAAGCTTTTAATCAAATTGGTCAGAAATCCAATGGTGGTTCTATCAGTCCTTCGCCCACTCCTTCTGGTAGTGATCCTTTCAACAAAATATTTCATTTTTGGAATTTATTTTTGACATTGACTTTTGAGTTTCAATGGTGTAGTACTAAATTTTACATTTATTTTTAATGTGTTCTTTTGTGCATTCAGTTGAAGGAAGTTCCCAGAATGGTAGAAACCAGGGGACAGATGAAACGGCCACAGCTAAGAATAGTGCATCTTATATCGGGAAGAGATTGTTAGAAAGTTTGGTTGCAGTTGCAGGGCTTCTAATTTGGCTTTCATGAGCATTACTCAAATACTACCTATATATTACCATTTTCATATCACGTTGAAATGTAAACCATTGATGAGTTGATAGTGCAAAAATATTTACACTCTTGAGTGTATTAAATCTCTGACAGACTCACAATAGATATTATTGCAAAACCTTATTGGAGATTTATTTTTGTCAGCATTTTTAATCTCATACAACTATATGCTTGTTACACAAATCTTATTGTTCAGTCCTAAAAGTCTTTTATCTCTAATAAGAAATAACGACTTGTTGTAATAGAAATTAAAATCTTATTATTTTTTTAAGTACACTTGAGGATGATTATGGTATCCCACTTTTCAATTGCTCGGTTCGTTTCCATATTTTCAAATTTTACAAATTTGATTCATTAGTTAACTTGATATCCAATCTTTGATGGAGTTGTTTATGAGGATATATGTGAAAATAGAGTGTTGGCATGGATCTCAACTTTTAATTCCTCAATTTTGGTTGCCATATTTTTAAAATTATGCGATTTTGGAGTAGGAGTGTTGTTTTTCAAATATACCAATACTACTCAGGGATTATGCATGGGAATCGTCTTACATATATACTACTATGAATTATGTTGTCTGCTTAAAGTTGTAGCAGAAAAATACAGGTAATTTTGAAGGAGGCGAAATGCATTTCAGAAGAGAATAATAGAGATAATGTGGAACATTTACCTTGTAACATTTCCATTTTGAAAAATAATAATTTTATAACATTACAAAATTAACAAACTATTTTTTTCTCTCGTAAAGTCTAAAACTCATAATTCGTCAAGCATGATATGGTTTCTTTAGCCAAGTACAAGATAATCTAGATTCTACTTGTATCCTCCCAAGATATTCTAAGAATGAATGAGTTAAGTTGAATATGGAAAAAAATAGTATTCATTAAGATGTTATGGTTTGATATCCCAATAACTTTTTTCCCATGATTCAACTTGTTGAATTGAGCTTTCCTTTCTCTGTAATGTTGCATACAAAGTTGGAGGATCAAAAGGGGCCGGCATGGTGCAAGGGTCAGTATTTGCAGGAACCTTGACCAATGATTCCATCATGAATTTCTTTACTGATCCTTCAGCTTCACAAACCATTGACTCCACACATAGTTCTGTAGCATTGGCACTTTTGGAGGGTTTGTATCTGAAGAGTTTAGCATATGAATTCAGGAGATGAAACATGTAGTCGTACACGTAGTCCATCTTTACCTCTTCTTGGATGAAATCACTCGCCACCTTGCCAATTTGATGTGCCTGATAAATTTCACAAATAGAAATGAAATGGAACAAGTTAAACATTGAGAAAGTGTTGTTTAATTTATTTATTTCCTCCAAAAAGTTTTGCATTAGTAGGTAATTCTTGTTTATTATTCATATAAGCTCACATTTTAGTATATAGTATATCTCATATGGATTGTGCAATAATGTAAAGGATGAAACATGTTAACTGTGGGAAATTCCACATTGGATAGAAATGGAAAGATTGAATACCATTTTAGTAAGGAGAAGACACATAAACTTGAGCTTTAAAGTTTTGAGTTAAAATGTGGTGTCATTAAGACCTGTAGTCCACCCTAATTAATATTAAGTGATTCACCATTAAATCAAATATTCCAAGGTGAATTCTTTTAGGATTAATTAACTTGGTAAGAATTATATTCTAGCCTTATTGAAGAAGCAAAACTTCAAGATTACCCTTTGCTTGTGATTATTGCCCCAATCCACAGCAAACTTAATGGATCTGCACTTGTCATCGTCCTTTATGGGCCAATAGTGGTGCACTGGAATCAGTCCTCTTGTGAAAAAATCATAGTATTTAGGTTTTACAAGTAGAGTGGTAGAGTCACATGACAGAATGTATTTTTGACTGACTGACCAAGCAGAACCTTCAATGTACACCTTATATCTGCACGATCATGATTGAATTGAAACATTATTTATTGATAAACTGAACATATATATCCAATAACAAAAATATATTATTACATATAATTATAACTGAAGCATGAATGGACAGTTTAATTTGAATGTTATACCTATAAGTGCATTGACTTGGCAAGTCTGATTTGTTGAACCCCTCTTGTGATTCTCGAAACCAATCCTGGAACAGAATTTTCATTTGTCAAGAAGGAAGCTATATGTGTGGCTTTATTGTGTGAGTCAATTAACAGACAAAATATATTGTCCAGACGGAAAAATTCAGTAATGTTCAATAACAGGTTATTTCCTTTGATTTTGAATGTACTTTTAAGTTGTGTTTTAATAAAAGATTAAAAGTTAAAAAAGTGTATAATGTTATATACAATATTGCTACTGGCCATTGTGTTGCTTGAATTTGCCTGTTATTTCTAGTTTATGCACACCATGTGCATAAGCCAATTTTATATAATGAAACTTTTGCTTATAAGAAATATTACATACAAAATTAATTTTTTCATATCCAAATAATAAAACTACTTTCAATAAGTGTAATCAAACAAAGCTAATAAGAAGTGTGATACCTGGGCAAATAAACGAGCATTCCAATCTTGATTTTCAGAAACATTGCATTTAATGAGGTCTTGTCTGGTTTCAGCAACAGCTGGATTACCTTTCCAGTAAGCATAAGGCTCTCTGTTCAGCCATGGTATCCTCGTAGTGCCTTCTTTCAACTCTCCCAACAAAATATGCCATGGCTTTATATTAATCTCTGCCCTGTGCAGCACACATGCAATACTTTTTACTTGTTTAAAAAGTAAGGTCCCGTTAGGGCTGATTGTGAATTTTCAATTTTCCGTTTTAAAATATAATTTCAAAATACAAACATGCTCAACAAAAATTGCACTAAGTTAACTTTTTACATTATGGATTATCTAATTCAAAATTTACAAGATGAATAGGCAGATATATTATTGAAGTGTAGGAAGAAGAAAAAAGGAGTGAAGTTGGCTTAGTACGTAGCTTACCATCCCCAGAAGGACCAATCAGGGAAGACAATGTCCAAGGTAGCATCATTTCCACAATAGCGAAACAAGGGCGGTGGTTGCTCAACATTAGGGCCATTGTAACGATCAGCCAAAACCACAGGCCAATCCTCACAATCAAACATAAGCTCCAAATCAGGTATCTTGCCAGGGTACCTTCTCAACAATTGTAGAATCCCCCATATGCTAAAAACATCCCTTGTTTGATAGGGCCTTGAGTAAGTCTCCAAATAAGCCCTACCCTTTAATATTATCAACCTAAAATAATTCGCACAAGTTATAAAGTTGATTTGATGATAAAAAAAAAACACAGATGGGTTTGAATCTTTTTTTTTTCTCTAACAAAAACTAATAATTAATATTGACCGATAAAAAAAAAACCTAAAATTTGCCGTTTGCTTTGCCCTCTCCACCATGTCTTGCGTGATGCCCGTGCGGGCCCATGGCCTCAAATCCTCGTGGATCCAACGGAAGTAATCTGGACACGTGGCGGTGGCTGGACTGTTCTGATGGTCTTGTAGGTTTGTGGGGCATGTTCCGGTGAGGTTGTATGCGGTGCAGTTCAACGGTGCTATTGGCTTCCGGATGGAGACTGTGAAAGGACTCGTGCCATATGGCGTGGTGCTTTGTGCTGATTTGGAAGATGATGCACCGGAAAACATACGCTACATGTACACCACGTGTCACACAATGGCCACAAATATTCAAACAAACCATATATGCATCATCAAATAAAAACAACACCCACGTAGCTCCAGAGTTTAACTAGAAAAACGTATATACACTGCTGTAATTTGCATGGGAACGTAAGCTTTGAAATGGTTAAAATTAAGAAGCTAGAGACAAGTGAGAATAAAACAAGAGTGCCGTTAAAATAGCATTATTTAATGAATAATGTAAGGGTACAACAGTGACAAAATTATGGGTCCAAGATAATTCTACGTGCATGAAACTACAAGGCTCACGATCCCATAAAGTCAAGAATTCGTTGGTCCCTTCTTTGGGATGTGTGTAAAGTTTGAAGGACATGTGATTTACAAAGACTTCTTACAACTCACAACCTTTGGAATTTCTCTATGCCTGGTTAACCCACAATTTCTGGCGCCTGTTGCGGTTAGGAACATAGGCTAGCAAAAACACTAATCATTTCAAGAGAAATGTTAACACACTTTTCTAATATATTATTTTTTATTTTAAAATTTATTAAAATAAAAAAATTCAGCTGATCTCATATTTTATTTAGCAAGTTTTTCTCATATATTAAGTCTTAGGTTTTTAAAATTATAAAGCTAAAACTAAAATGTTTTACAGAATGTATTTTAAAGTAAATTTTATACACAAAAATATTATGATTTTGTAAAAATATTACTTCAAATAAAAAGTCTTATAATTTAATACTAATTCCCAACTATATAAAAAATTTAAAATGTAATGTCGAATCTTGCCTGACTCGTCCGACAATATATAAAAAAATTGAATCCTTATTCAATTGTCTTCAAGTTTTAGTCAAATTGTTTGGTCAAGGGAGAGATATTGAGCCCTCCTAACTATAAGCTACCCTGAGGGTTTCTATCTTTTTTTTTTCCACTTAATTTTTTACTTTGGCAGCAAGGGTTAAACCTACCACATCTACATGACCATGTCTTACTTTCCAATAAGTTACACCTAAATAGCTAACATATTCCTCTTGCTCACGCACACTATCTTTCGTAAACTTTTCACGTTCATCTTTATATTATCAATTCATTTAATTAATATACAATTATCTTAATATTTTAAGCAAATCTCTGTATAATCATCTAGTGTTTCTAAATTGAATGAGCCTAAACCACACACTCCTAAAAAATGGAGTCATATTGTCAAAATATCCGTAAAAAGATAAAAATACCAAGTTATGAGCAAGATTTTGATATACTATAACCTTAACACCACCTTATTGGAATTTCATCCAATTTTTTACAATAAACCTGAATGTCTAAATATCATAACTCTGAATATATTTGTCGGTAGCAACTTACTGCGTACCACTTTAACATGCGAATAATTAATGGGTAAAAGAGTAAGTAAGAAACGTTTTTACCGGCCACACGAATATAGTGGGCTAAGCGACGAAATGACAATGTGTTAATTTTGTCGTGTCCTCAACTATGCATGCCTCAGGCCAAGGGAATTCACACACCATTCCTAACAATTTCTAAGCAATTCCACAACGTGTCTATGCTTCAGACAACAGTAACGTACGAAATAAACAAGTAGCATCTAATAATGTTAAAATAAGCGCACACATTGAGCCAACCAACGTTGGAGGTAGAAGAACAACAATAATATCAATAATAACAAACAATACTCACATGTGTGTCGAGCGTGCGCGTGTAAGCAAACGCGCCGATGATGAGCATGACGGGAAAGAGGAGAACCGCCGTGGATCGTGGCAATGATTTCACGACTGGCCACCAGATGCTGTCCTTGAAATGACGAAAATTCCCCACCATTTCGTGATTCTCTTCTTGCTGCGGCGTGAATACTACCTCGTTGTTCTTTCTCATTCTCTGTTTTTATGGCTGCGTTAATGTTTGTGTTGTGTCACTCCACCCCTACCCTTCTGAGGTTTTGAGCTTCTTGTGAATGGAGGGGCTCAAAGATGAAAATTTTGGAATGGGTCTTCAATTGGGTCGGTGAGTTTTGACCTAATGTGTGTGTCTGTTTCAGAAATTAAAGACCAAGATATATACCTCCTTTTTCTTTGGTACTATACTGGCTGAAGAAGAAGAAAAGAGAATTGGATGAGTACATAATGCATAAATATTATATATATAATGTGTGTTTGGAAATTCGTTGAAAAGCCAGAAATCAAATCAAATGTGCTACAAAGCGTGAAACTACAAGTTGTTATGAGCCTGTAAATTTTTCATGTGTTGTATGAGTAGATTGGAGTTGAGAAAGATGCGAATGAATCTAAGAATCTAAGAAAGATGTTTAGCTTTATTACAAATTGATAATTAACATAATAGAGGGAGGGAGGGAGAGAGAGAGAGAGAGAGAGAGAGAGAGAGAAAGAGAGGAGGTGAGTGTTAATTCAACATGGAGACGATAGGAAACCTTTTGGACGTTGAATCTCATGAGTATACAGCTGCGTGACCTGTCCCAGTGATTCTTATATATATAGTGCTATGAATTATATGAAATCAAATGGGGCAAATATAAAGGGTCCCCATGTCTTCTGAGGGTGTAGAAAATGAACACTTGATGGCCACAATTTAGGAAGAGTGCACAAGTTGGAGAAGTAACCGGTGCAGTGTGATACTTGCAGATCTTGGGAATTTAGTTATTGGCTCGATCTGTCTCGAGCATTTTTCTTAATGTAACGAATTTTCTATGCTTCATGTTATATGTTAGGAGTGTTTTCCATCCTTAGAATTGCCCAAATTCTACTCAATTAACTAAAATGCTTAACTACTATTGTGAAATAATATGTAACATAAATTGGGTTTAAACCTACCAATTCATTAATGTCAGAGATTAAACCCCATGATAAAATGAATGGTCAACAAGTCGTCTACTTCAAAGTTTTCTACTTTTCTCATTCGTGACTAGAAAATAACATGCTTTAAAGAGGGAAAAAAGAAGGGTATCTAAATCTGCCAATTTTAGTCAGTTTATGAATCTGTTATATCTGAGTTTTCAACTCAGAAAGTTAAAAATATTTGAGGTTTGATTTTCTCTCAAGAAATTCTTGTTTGAAATGATTTGAGCAGCATTTCTGCACTTGGTTCCTAAATCACCTGAAGTTCAAGCTTTTAATCAAATTGGTCAGAACTCCAATGGCGGCTCTATCAGTCCTTCTCCCACTTCTGGTAGTGATCCTTTGGTAATTACCAACGAATTTCATCCAGGAATACAAATCCAATTGGTAATTTAAATTTACCGACAAAATTACTAATGTATTTTCCGTCGGTAATATATAATATTCCTTCGGTAAAACAAAATGAAGAAAAAGAGAACATTTCGATTTGCTATGTCATCAAATAAAAAAGGCACGATGTTAAATATGAATATATTAAAAGTTTTATTATTTGTCAGTAACTATTAACGGATATTTTCTACGCATCCGTTGGAAATTACTAATAGAATATAAAAATCCGTTGATAACTTTTTTTTCCTGATGATAATATTACTGACCAAATTTTGGGCGTCAATAATCTGTTAGAAATTCAGATTTATCAACAAATTTGGGGTACCAGCGGATTTTGACCTTGAATAATGACAGCATTTCTTGTATTCTTTACAAATTTGATTCATTAGTTAACTTGTACCCAATATCTGATGGACATGTTTATGTATCTATAAAGTATTGACATGGAAATGATGATGTGAAAATATGTTGATTGGGACTGGGGTGTTGACATTGCTGATGGATCTCAACTTTTAATTCCTTGATTTTAGTTGTCATCTTTTTTAAATTTTGTAATTTTTGGATCTGAAGTTCTTTTTTTTAAAATGTACCAATACTACTCAGGGATTATGCATGGCAATCTTCGTACTAGCTAGCTACTATCAATTATGTTGTTTTTTTTTAAGTTGTAGCAGAAAAATACAGGTAATTTTGAAGAAGGGGAATGCATTATATATAGAAGACAATTATATATAGATAATGTGGAACATTTTACTCTGTTGCATTTCCATTTAGAAAAATAACAAGTTTCTCATATTACGAAATTAACAAACTAAATTGTTTTTTTTTTTCTCTCGTGTAGTCTAAAACTCATAATTCGTAAGTATGATATGGTTTCTTTAAACAAGTACAAAGATAATCTAAATTCTACTTATATCCTCTCCAAAGATAACCCTATATATATGTGTGGAAGGGATAAATATTCTACAGACTGAATTTGTCTACTTGAATATGGAAAAAGATATATATATTTACTAAGATGTTATGGTTTGGTTCTCCCAGTAACTTTTCTCCCATGAATCAACTTGTTGAATTGAACTTTCCTTTCTCTGTAATTGAGCGTTCAAAGATGGAGGATCGAAAGGGGCAGGCATGGTGCAAGGGTCGGTATTTGCAGGAACCTTGACCAATGATTCCATCATAAATTTCTTTACTGGTCCTTCTGCTCCACAAACCATTGACTCCACACATATTTCAGTAGCATTAGCACTTATAGAGGGTTTGTATCTAAAGAGTTTAGCATATGAATTCAGGAGATGAAACATGTAGTCGTACACATAGTCCATCTTTAACTCTTCTTGAATGAAATCACTTGCAGCCTTGCCAATTTGATGTGCCTGATGAATTTCACATATAACAATGAAACGAAACAAGTTAAACATTGAGAAGGTGTTATGTAATTTATTTTGGCCCTGATTATAATAAGTGATTCACCATTAAATTAAATATTCAGAGAGGTGAAATCTTTTAAGATTAACTTGGTAAGACTTATATTCTAGCCTTAATGAATAAGCAAAACTTCAAGATTACCCTTTGTTTGTGACTATTGCCCCAATCCACAGCAAACTTAATGGACCTGCACTTGTCATCTTCCTTTATGGGCCAATAGTGGTGCACCGGAATTAGTCCTCTTGTGAAAAAATCATAGTAATGGGGTTTTACAAGTAGGGTGGGAGAGTCACATGCCAGAATGTATTTTTCACTCACGGACCAAGCAGAACCTTCAATGTACACCTTATATCTGCACGAAGCATATATATGATTGAATTGAAACATTTTTTTTCAAGTAATGGCCACAATTTTTTTTTAGGCAAGGAAAAATTAAGGGAGGCAAGAGAGGGAAAGGTGATCCCAACTAGGTTGGCACTAGCTCACCCTCTTGGCCTAAGCACCAAAATCCCCAATTCACCTTGAAACATTTATTTGTTGATAAACTGAACATATATATCCAATAACTATATATATTATTACACAAAATTATAGAATTGAAGCAAGAATTCAAATTTTGTCCCTTTCATGATTCATAGATAGAATGCACAGTTTGAATGTTATACCTGTGAGTGCATTGACTTGCCAAGTCTGAGTTCTTGTACCCCTCTTGTGATTCTCGTCCCCAATCCTTGAAGAAAACTTTCGTAAGCATGCTATGTGGCTTAATTGTGATAGTCAATTAATATTACACATGGCAAAGAATCCAATACTTTGCAGACAGACAAAATATAGTGGACTTTCGTTTTGTTAAAAGGGAAATACTGAAAAGCAAAATTCAGTAAATGTTTGTTAACAGGTTATTTCCTTTAATTTTGAATGTACTTTTAAGTTTTGTATTGAATATATATATAATATTGCCGCTGGATTGTGTTGCTTGGATTTGCATTTTAGTAGTGCTAGGTTGTGCATAATTAAGCCAATTTATATAATAAAAAAATCCTATAAAAAATTATTTTTTTATATTCAAATAATAAAACTATTTTCGAAGGAGTAATTAAGCAAAGCTAAGAAGTGTGATACCTGAACATATAAACGAGCATTCCAATCTTGATTTTCAGAAACATTGCATTTCATGAGATCTTGTCTGGTTTCAGCAACAACTGGATTACCTTTCCAGTATGCATAAGGCTCTCTGTTCAGCCATGGTATCCTCTTGGTTCCTTCTTTCAACTCTGTCAACAAAATCTCCCATGGCTTTATGTTAACCTCAGCCCTACGCAGCAGAGATACAATAACATGCCATCAACACTCATACGCTCTATGTGGTCTTGAGGAAAGAAAGTAAAGAGGAGATAGAAAATTTTGAAAATTAAATTAAAGAAGAAATAGGAGGAATTGTTTTCTTCTAAATATCAAATGTTCTCTTTCTTTTCCATTCATTTTTCCTTCTACCAAATAATGCCTCATCATTTGTGTTTTCCCTTTTTGTCTATTCTCTTTCCTATCATCAAACAAACGCACCTATAAAACTTTAAAAAATTCTCAAGTAACATTATTTTTTAGTTAGATTGTAAATTCGTGACAAATTAATCTACATTCTACACCAAACCAAATTAAACCCTATTTACTCCTCCTACAATTGGTGTCTGGTTAAACATTTAAACTCACGTTCAACAGAATAATACGCTTTTTACGGTACAAAAGCCAAAGTAATGTGAGGTGGTAACTTTTTTTTTTATATCATGTTAGAGTTACGTTGAGTGCAACTAGTTCTCAAACACATACATCCTAAGTACTAACATTACATATTAAATAGTATAAAAGAGTGAAGTTAGCTTTAGTAGCTTAATTACCATCCCCAGAAGGACCAATCAGGAAAGACAATATCCAAAGTAGCATCATTCCCACAATAGCGAAACAAGGGTGGTGGTTGCTCAACATTAGGGCCATTGTAACGATCAGACAAAACCACAGGCCAATCCACACAATCAAACATAAGCTCCAAATCAGGTATCTTGCCAGGGTACCTTCTCAACAATTGTAGAATCCCCCATATGCTAAAAACATCCCTTGTTTGATAGGCCTTTTCGTAAGTCTCCAAATAGGCCTTACCCTTCAATATCACCAACTTGAAATTTGCTGTTTCCTTTGCCCTCTCCACCATGTCTTGCGTTATGCCTGTGCGGGCCCATGGCCTCAAATCCTCGTGGATCCAACGGAAGTACTCTGGACACGTGGCACTGGATGGATGGCTCTGATCGTTTTCTGGGATTGGGAATTGGTTGGTGGAGCATGTTCTGGTGAGGTTGTAGGCAGTGCAGTTCAATGGGATCTCTATAGGCTTCCGGATGGAGACTGTGAATGGACCAGTATTGTATGGTGTGGTGCTTAGTGCTGATTTTGTAGATGAAGCTCCGGAAAAGAGAGGCTACACATATCACAAAATGACCACAGAAAATTATCATGCTAGGAGTAGTAACCTACTTAATTACCAAATTATAGGTAAAGTTTAATTAAGATATGAAATAGACAACTTAGAGAGTACAATTTAAACAAATCTTTTTGAATTATTTATCTTGATCTCTAACAAAGTGATATCATAACTATGCAACTCATACTTATTTTATTCAGTTGTATAATTTTAAATAACCCTTGAATGATTCATCCCTGTATGACCAAGAAAATATTTTTTAAATCATAAGCAACAATTATTTATAAAAATAACTAATAAAGCTTAATTTTAAACAACTTTATGACACGTAAATATATATTTTTTAATAGTAAAAAAGGCTAAAAATGCTAAATATATCTAAAATTAATCAACTCGTTAAACGATGCTCACCAATTTAACGTAATCTAGATTCTATCCTTGGCTACTCTGTCCTATAAATTTATGACACTAATTGAATGCATTGGTTTTTTTTTTAAAATGATCAAATATATAATCAACAAAGCAACTCCAGAAAGGTAAAAATATTGCTTTGAGGATATTATGCAATTTGAATTGATATCACAGAATAAAAATTAAGAATACTAAATTAGCATATATATTGTTATAATGTTTTATAATATATGTAATATTTTCTCTATGGTTAAAGTATAAGTTTTGTTTCTCAAGAGACATCACCTCTAATATTTGATATTTCTCTGCACCACTTATTCTGACATTTTATTAATATTAGTAAAATATAGAAAGTGATAGGTGTTCTATAATTGAATGAAATTTTATGTTAAATCCATGAGATAATTAATGGGTCCGCTTAGAGGGAGTAGCATGAAAAATTACAAAATCATAAAAATTAAAGTAGTATTACACAAAACTTACAATGAATCCAACTAATTAATAATAAAAACTATGACTACTAGATATATATTTCCTTTGAAGTCATGTATAAATAAAAAATATCATTTTCACCTAAATTAAGAAAATTAGATAAAACCATCTAATTTCACAAATCTTAAATAAAAAACAAAATTATTTTTAAAATATTTTCATTGAAATTAAATATATTAAGAATAAAATAAAAATCTTAAAAATAGTAATACAATTAAATAAAAGGTATTTAATATAAATATCATTAAATAAAAATAAATTTAATTAAATTTACTTAGCATAACATCACAAATAGTCAAATAAACCACCAAACAATAACACCGACGTATTACGTAAGCTTAATACTTACTTCAAAGCTTTGAAATGGTTAAAATAAGATAGAGAAGTGAGAGAAAAAGACATGACGAGTACGTTAAAATAGAATTATTCAATATAATATAAGGGTACAATAGCGACAAGGTTATGGGTCCGACATAATTTACGTGCATGAAACAGGTGGCACAAAATTACAAGCTAGGCTCACAATCCCATAATGTCAAGAATGGGTTGGTCCCTTCTTTTTGGTGTGTCGTAAAGTATTAAGGACACGTTGTTTACAAATACTTCTTACAATTCCACAATCTTCAAATAAAACTCTATGTTAGGTCAACCGACATTTTCGGCGCCTGTTGTGGTTAGGAACTTAGGCTAGCAAAAACACTAATTTATTTCAAGAGAGATGTTAACACACTTTTTTATTATATCGTTTTTTATTTTTAATAGATATTTTTCATATATTAATTGTTAAAATTTTAAAGTTATAAAGCTAAAACTAAATAATGTTTCGCTAAATGTATTTTAAAGTAAATTATATACACAAAACTAGTATGATTTTATAAAAATATTAGTTCAAATAAAAAGTCTTATAATTTAATACTAATTTTCAAATAAATAAAAAATTTAAAATTTAATGCCGAATCTTGCTTGAATCGTTTGATAATCCAAAATGTGGCACAAATTCAATACATTAATTATGATTCATTTTCAAAACTTGAATCCTTATTCAATTGTCATCAAGTTTTAGTCAAATTATTGTTTGGTCAAGCGAGCCATAGAGCCAGTATTAGTAAAGTTCCCAGCTCTTTATTGATGTTAAACTTGTATCTAATAGTGGTATTTCTTGTACCACTTTTTAATGATAATCATTTATTTGGCTGATAAAAAAAAAGTGAGATACTAGCCCTCCTAGCTATAAGCTACCCTGAGGGTTTTTATCTTTTTGTTTTTATGTTTCCCACTTAATTTTTGGCTGGTAGCAAGGGTTAAACTACCACATCTATATCTTACTTTCCAATAAGTTACACCTAAATAGCTAACATATCCCTCTTGCTCACACACACACTATATCTTTCATAAACTTTCATGTCATCTTTTTTTTTTATAAAGTCATGTCATCTTTATATTATCAAATTCATTTAATTAATATATACAATTATCTTAAAATTTTATTTTTCCTAAACCACGCACTCCTAAAAAAAGGATACCTACTGTTAAATTGTCCGTAAAAATGTAATGGTCAAAATTTTGATATACTATAATCTTAAAACTATCTTAATGGAATTTCATTCAGCTTTTGCACAATAAGCATAGATGTACACTCAGCTACATGACGGTTAAATAATTGGACTTCTAGTTCTATGCTACTATCCCTACATTATATGTGCACTTAATGTTATATTTTTGTACATAGCAAATTACTACCACTTTAACATGCAAATAATTAATGGGTAAAAGATTAAGTGAGAAACGCTTTTAAAGGCCACACGAATATAGTGGGCTAACCGTAGAAACGACAATGTCGTTTCGTCGTCACTTCAATCATGCATGTCTCGGGCCAAGGGAATTCACACACCATTTCTAACGATTCCTAAGGAATTCCCCAACGTGTCTCTGCTTCAGACAGCATTAACGTACGAAACAAACAATTAAGTAGCATCTAACAACGTTAAAAATAGCACACACATTGAGCCAATCCACGTTTGAGGTAAAAGTATAACAATAATAACAAAGAATACTCACATGTGTGTCTAGCGTGCGCGTGTAAGTCAACGCGCCGATGATGAGCATGACGGGGAAGATGAGAACCGCCGTGGATCGTGGCAATGATTTCGCAACTGACCACCAGATTCCGTCCCTGGAATGACGAAGATGCCCTCCCGATACGTGATTCTCTTCTTCCCCTGCCGTGATTACAACCTCGTTGTTATTCTCTCTCATTCTCTGTTTCTATGGCTGTGTTAATGTCGTGTTGTGTTGTGTTACTCCACCACTACCCTTTTGAGTTTTTGAGCTTCTTGTGAACGGAGAGGATCAAAAATGAAAACTCTGAAATGGGTCTTCAATTGGGTCGGTGAGATGTGTCTCTGCGTTGCAAAAATTGAAGACCAAAAAGATACCCTTTATGTTAATTTCTTTTTTTGTTTTTGTCCAATACTGGCTGAAGAAGAAGAAAAGACCGAGAAAATTAGGTGAGTACATGATACATAAATATAATATGTGTGTGTGTGTTTGGAAACTCACTGAAAAGCAATAAATCGTGTCAATTATGTTATAGGCATTAGCTTTTGAATAAACTTTAAAAATCAAATGAGTACTATGGTATAAAATTTCAAAACTATAACTACTAACTTTTAAATAAATGTAAAAAGTTACTTCTGGAACGTAGAACCAAACATATATGCTCACAGAAGATCATAATAACCGACACAAAGAAGACAAAGATACGAACCTGTAAATTTTTCTTGTGTTGAATGTGTGTAGATTGGAGTTGAGAAGAATGCGAATGGTGATAAAGAATCTAAAAAAGATGTTTAACTTTATTACAAATTGAGGGCATGTAGATCACAGATTCAAAGGTGCGGAAAATGAAAAGGACAATTAACATGAGGGAGGGAGAGAGAGAGAGAGAGAGAAGGTTGAATCAATTCAAGGACACGAGGAAACCTTTTGAGGTTGAATCTCGTGAGTATACAGCTGCCTGACTTGTCTCATTGATTCTTTTATATATATATATATATATATATATATATATATATATATATATATATATAGTGCTATGAATTATATGAAATCAAAATGGGACAACCCATGTCTTCTGAGGGCGTAGAAAATAAACGTTTGATGGCCACGTCCACAATTTTGGAAAAAGTACACAATTTTTTGGTATAATAATTTCTTGTAATATTTATTTTAAAATTTTAAAATTGATTTCCTTTTTTTGTTATAATATTATTTGGTTATCGTAATTAATTACTATAATAATTGTTTTTCCTTTCAAAATTCTCATTGATTGTTTAAAAAAATCAAATTAATTGAGTGTGATTTTAATTGATGAGAAAATTCACCTTATTATTCTTTCATGGTCATGCTAAATATTTGACACGTGTACATCCCTACAGGAGGATTAATTGAGTATTATTTCACAATTTGAGTACAATTAAAAGGAAATTGATATCAATTATATTATATTATACCAATCTTACTTAGATGTTGTAAATCCTTTAATAGTTATATTTTATTTTTACGGATTAAAAAAATCAAACTACTTATATAATTAAATAAAAATATTCTTATATACTTTCTACGTCAATATTCTTAGCTAATTTATTAGAAAATAAGATAGTAAGCAAACTAGTCTAATTGATCGTGAAACAATCATTTGAACAATGTGTTAGGTTTAATTCTTCACATTACACTCTTTTTTAAAGGTTAGAGATTATTTTTGGTGAAAAAAATTGTATATCCTCACTCCTTATTTAGTGGACTTCACTTATACTTTTTTATTTTTAATAAATTTAAAGTTTAACCAATAAAAAAAATAAGCGTTGAATGTATTGTGTTAAAGAGGAGCACAGACAAAATTGTGGAACCTCAATCCTTAGTCCACGATGTTGAGGAAGATGGTAGAATCAGCATCGTCTGCCCCGATTGGACAGTCAAAAGGTCATGAGGTTGGAGCATAATTGAAGTTGAATCTAAAGAATTTACTGTTAAATAGATATCTTTGTCCTTTAATCCTTTTGATAGCGCAATAGTAAAATCTAAATGGTCAAATGTTTAGGATAGGATCGGTTAAATCAGCAGCGGTACATAAACTGTTTGAATAGAAGTTATGAACTCCTCTTTGATAAAATCATAAAAGTAAGAGAGATCCAACAGTCTTGGAACTTGAGCGAATGATCCAGTACACGACAACAAGGAGCCCATGCATGACAACAACCAGGAGTTCTAGAGGGAAGGAGAAGGAATATATAGGGTGAAGAGTGCATGGTGATACGGAGCTAGTTGTTTAAACTTAAAATAAATGTTTTTTTAAAAAATTATTAATAAGTATATATGATTTGCTTATCAAAATAATTAGAAATAACTTTTTTTGTGTTAATCTTATGTTTTATTATGAAAAAAATTCTAACTAATTAATCTGATATTTGATCAAAAGATAAATAAAATTTGATCTAGAATTATTTTTAGTAAAGATTAAACTTAAGTATTACTTGAATAATTCAATTTTAATTTCAGTGCATTAATCGCTTGTATTTTATTTACTTGATTAAATAGGCTTATTTTATTAAAAATAAGTATTGTTTTAATAAATAAATTTATACAAATTGAACTATGAGGACAAGATTAATCTAATGGTTATTATTTGTGGTACACCATAAACCATATATATGGAAGTCTTCTCCATAATAGAATTCGTCATTCTATGAAAATACGTAAAGTCAACAGAGAGGAAGTTGTAGGATACTTTGATTAGTTTCAACACTTGTAGATTTTACTAAAAAAAAAGTTACACATTTTAATATATTTTTTCTTAACATTTCTAGAACAAGTTATTCACTTATATTCGAATGCAAAACTAAATTTGCACTTATAAGAATGATGGAAAATCCGAGGTGATGTAGCTGTGTAATAACTAGTTTTGGAATTTTCCAAAATTACGATCCTCTGTTAACTACAAACATTTTTGTTTTGCCTTGCATCTCTTAATTAGACATCTTTTACATGTGTGATAGATTTTGCCTTGCATCTCTTAATGGCTTGATGGACTTTATTTACATGTTTGATGTTAGACAGTAGTGCACGGAACTTTGTAAGGAATTTGAATTCTTCTATATTCTTTTCTTTTTAAACCTACAAGAGAATTAATAAATAAGATTGTCATGGTTAAAAACTGTCACAGAATCTTAAATTTAAACATAAAGAGAAACTAAATTCATATGTTTTCAAAAAGTTGAAAAAGTAAATTGGTCAATTTAAAAACACAAGACCAAAACCAAATTTAACCGAAATTCAAGGATCAGAAACATTTTCCATACATTTTATATTAAAAGGTAGGTGTTTATCTTCTTTTTTTTCCCGATGCAAAGTGTTTTTCTTCAAAGAGACTCTTAGTTAAACCATTATATATCTTAAAAAAAAGTGCCCTTTTACCCAAAAAAGAAAAAGCACCCTACCAAAATAAAAAAATAAAAAAATTCAGGAAGAAAGTAAAGGCCAGAAAAGGTAGGCCGCCAAGTGAAGTTAGTTTTTGAGCTGCAATCCCTCAATTTTTTTCCATTAATAGTTTGCATTTATAAGGTTGACAAACGCACTCAATTTCCCAAATGATGAGAAGCCACTCTCAGTGTATGCTTCTTGGTGAGATTTATCTCAAGATAACCAAAAGCAAAACAAAATTGGTTATTATCATGATAGATTATCCATCAACAGTTATTATCATGCTCACACTATAGTGACAGTTTTGGATTGCTATGCTTTTAAATCTCATCATTAAGCATAAGTGACTCAAGCTTATCTCAATGAATATGAATTTTTTTTACTCGGTTAAAATATTTCCATTGCTAACAAATGAGGAAAAACAACAGGAGATAAATGAAAAAGGAAAATTGAAACCCCCCATTACTTCTTCTTCCCTGCTTTTCCTTCCTTTCTCCTTACAATTTCATCAGCATATTTGACACCCTTTCCTTTGTATGGTTCTGGGGGTCTCCACTTCCTAATTGAAGCAGCAAACTGGCCAACCTCAGATTTGTCATACCCACTAACTGTGATTCTGGTGTTTTCCTCCACCTTCACTTTGAGGCCATCAGGGATTGTCATCTTAACAGGATGAGAAAATCCAAGATTCAGCACAACTTCGTTTCCTTCTACCATAGCACGATAACCAACACCAACAAGTTGAAGTTTCTTGTCAAAACCTTTAGATACTCCAATCACCAGGTTGTCTGTAAGTGTCCTGATAACATTTATTTGCAAACCACATGAGAGTCAAGTATGAATACAGACAAATGAAATATAATTAGATTTCATATATTTATGAATCCAAATTGTGAAGCACTGCTTAAGCTTCCAAAGGTGAAATTTATAATTCTACTCGTACAAAAAAAACTTTCATACATGAAATGGAATGATGGTGATGATGATGATCACTATAAAAGCAATACCAACAATAATAATAGCATTATGTCAAGCCAAGAGATACCAAGAGTTCATTTCCCCCAATAACAAACAAAAAAAGTGAATGATGAGGATCTGCAAAATGTATTGCACAAATTTGAATAGTTTCAAGACTATTCATAAATGCAGGCACAAGTCTATAACTTAAATCCTTTGGGACACTACTATATCTCAAGCTCAATAACAAGAAATAACCAATCTCTGAACTACCAAGGGTTACTTGTAAAAGTTAAGTGCACTGAGAGTGTGATCAATGTTCTCACCGCCAACGTTGAAAAGTTGCAAATAACACAAGCTTTTTTCATCAAATTATAGACATGCCAAGAAAGGGGAGCTGGGGGGAATTGCGAGGGGGGCGTCAAAATGGAAGTTATCAATAAGAACTTCAAGGAACCTTATCCCAAACATGATTAGTTACTGTTTGTTGTAGAAGGGACAAGAAAAACAACAAGAACCATCAGGGTTTTGATAACCAAGATATTCTCTGAATTCATAAACACTGAATATTGTAAACATAATATTCTTTTTAGGCGGTATCAAATGGGAACTGGGGAGTTTATTCCAGGATTTGAAACTATTGACTTTCAAGTCACAAGTGAAGCCAACAACCTTACTGTTGCATCAATGCTTACCCTTGCAATACAAAAATCTAATCAGATATGAAATTCTAATCAAATTATAGTGTCATGAAAACAAGTCATCCAACATATGGTCAAGATCACAAAATTCCCCAAATAATATAATTATCATAAACCAATAAATTATCATGATTAAGAATAACATTGCCCAATTGGCAAGCTCGTCCATTCTGTATCACTACTTTCCTGTGTTATCTCTCAAGTAATTAATCCTTAGAGTCCCTATACTGGAATATATTATTGTCATGACTAAGTAATAGCTACCAATATCTAGCTCAAATAAATTATTGTCATGACTAATGAGAAAGCAATGCCAAAAAATGAATAATAGGTTATAAATTTACAACAATAATTATCCCTCAAACATTGACGCAATATGCCCCAGACATTGGCCACATCTCATATTTCCTATAATCAAATAAAAATAAAGGTTTTCTTCCAATTTCTTTTCAGTGTGTTAAGAAAATAGTTTTGAAATAATAAGAAATAGGTGCAAAGGCAACCAGCATGTATTGAGAGAAAATGGAAATGTAATACTCCCAAATCTTATTTTTTAAAAAAGAGGTCAGCAAAATGAAGTACCTAAAAAGCCCATGCATTTGATTGGCCCTTCTGGTTTCAACTGCCTTTTTAACCCTTAGAGTCCCTGACTCTTCCCTCTCAACCAACACTTCTCGAGGATAAGTTAATGCAAGTTCACCCAAAGGACCTTTCACTTGTATATCCTGTCCTTCCAATTTGACTGTGACATTGGATGGCACAGGAATTGGTTGCTTCCCAATTCGTGATTCCTTACATTCTACAGTCTTTCTATTGAAACCAACATGAGCACCAGGAACACTTGAAACTCTGAGTTTATTAGTCTCACCAACAAAAACCGACTTCAAATTGCTGAAATAGAACAGAATGATTAGTGAGATTTCTCAAACCTATAGAACATTAACTTTGAGTTAAAGCAGCTTTTCATCAACTAAGAAATTAATCAAATTATATCAATCATATGAACACAATGCATGCCTCACATCACCATGTTTGTATAAAAGGCTCGTTATTTAATGTCCTCCTTAAATTTATAAGTTATTTTCCACCTCGTAGCCTTTGTAATCATTGTTAAAATGCAACTTTGAGGAAATGTAAGTGAAACATCCAACTAGAACATAATGCATGCCTCACATCACCATGTTTGAATAAAAGCAACCAATGAAGTGGCAGAAACAATAATGTTTCAATCCTTTCTGTGAACAGTAAAATATTTCACATTCCCTACAAAAATGATTTTATCAAGAATTCCCCGTTGGACTACTGAGCAAGCATGCTCATTCAACTTCTCATCAAGCCTGAACTTGTCACTTGCAATATGAAAAACACGTTCAGAGTCATTATTCTTCTTTTTTGGTGAACTTAGGATATCCCAAACGGGAAGTCAAAGACCATTCTTCGAAGAATTTAGATTCATTTAAGAGACTAAACTCTCGTAACATATGTTTTTTTATACCCACGGACTAGGGATCAAAGACCTAACCCCATGCCACTATACCACTGGCAAACATTTCATCAAATATTGATAACAGGCATTTGATTAAAAAAAAAAATTCAGAGTCATTATTCTTCTAATTTTCACTATACCACTAACAAGCCTTTCATCAAATATCCTCAATGCACGCAACACCCACTTCATTGAATTCCAAGCACAGATTCACAAGATGGGATTATTATCACTATCATTATCATCTACTAGCAAATCATTTAGAAAACCATATTCAATTAAAGACCCATAAATTCATTGAGCCAGCGTATAATTTTTTAGACTCAATTGAGACTTGAAGAACTCAGGGCAACTAAGTGAAACAGTGAGAGAGTTCAGAAAATTGGGCTGTCCCAAAGTTCGAAACTTTGTGTGCTGCTACGACAAAGGATTCAGAATCCCGTAATGGGTGTTTTTTCATTCAAGCGATGCAACACTTGATAACCCTTTAACAGTTATTGAACAAAGCAATGTAACACTGGTGGTGCTTCAAAACGCAGGGAATTAAGAAAGTGAAGTAGAATAAGTGGAGCAAGGAAGAGAAAGAGGGAGTTAGGAGCTTAACCTGATGCGAAAAGAGGAAGTAACTGAGGAAGCCATTGTTACAAGGTTGTTCCACCAAGAGCAAGTACTGAAGAAAAAGCCTTATCCTAGGAGGTACCTGTTATCTGCAACGGTGACGTATCCATATTTTTTATTATTTTTTAAATAAATAAAAGCGTGATCGGGAATAAGAAAATGGAAATTAAGGTTTGTGGTCCAACAAATGTGGATTGGGTATTAGATCATACATTTTGGGTCCAAAAGCCCAACATCAATTTAAGCTTCAGTGTTCCAATTCTAATGAAACAATGGTGTCATTTGTGTATGTCAATGTTTTTTGGTTGAGTAAATACTCACTCTACTGATTGTCCAACAGGATAAGAAAATCACATGTTAGTTTTTTCTTTGAAAAATTTGGACTGAAATAGTTTCTAGAAAAAGCATAAAATATAATTTTCACATATATGGAAGAACACAAAAGGATGAATTTGATATCTATTTTGTATATTTATTATTCTAATTTAATAACAGCTTTTTCATAAAAATAAATAATTACAATGTACTGAGAATGTAAATATTTTTTAATATTTCCATCTAATCATAAATTTTCATAAGATAAAATTATTAATTTTTGTAATAATTAATTTCAACCCCATGCTTCGGGTGTTTTTTAATTAACTGACAGTGAAAATATTTACATTGCTAATATATTAAAATTAAAATCAAAAAATAATCTACTAATATCATGATGTTTTAAGGATCAAGTGGACCTACTCTTTAAAGGATCAAGAGAATGATATGCTTTCAATTAAGATTAAAACAATTCTCTAAATTATTATAAAATGTTTTAGTAACACAGCATAGTCTATACATATTTGAGCAATTTACTAAGTATACACGGCCTATTATTAGAAATCCATGAGTTTAGACTTAAAGTTCATGTTCATCTTGGTTCGTGTACCATATCATAGATTGTGATTTGATTTTAATTAAATCACAATCTTTCTTCTCCATAGCCTAAATAGATCTTATTAGTTAGGATAAGTGAAATTGGATACTGGTTATAACTTATAAACTATCCATAACATGAATAATATGTGTGTAAAGGAAAAGTTACGAAAAACATATAAAAATAAGATGTATAGAATATGCTAATCCATTATATGTTTTTTGTTAAGAGCAAAAAAGATACTACTTTTTGAGTTGCTTCTTGAATCTTCAGTGGTAAAGTAGATTTTGTGAAGTTGGCTCAGGTCCTTGGTCTAAGAGTAACTAGCAGAGCTAATGCTGGAACTGCCCAACTTTATGCTGTAAAGTGTGCTTGCTTTAGAATATATGTCAAGTCCCTCCACCTATATATACACATAACTGTTCTCTGGTTTTTTTTACTTCTTTATGCTGATAAATTGTTTTCAACGTGGTGATGATAGTCTTCAACATCCATCATGTGTACTTGGCTCCTTTCATCACATGCAAGAATATGGTTTTACAGACACAATGTTCTGTGAACACAAAAGGGTAATAACAAAGTGTTGTTCCTCCAATTTGAGAGTGTACTTCTAAGATTAGCATATATAAAAATGATAAAAAAAATGTGGGAGATAGAAATACTTTTTATACCATGTTATGGTGTCAATTTTTTTATATTCAGATAATAGAGTTTGCTGTTCTTTGGATGAAGATTTATGTATGAAGTATGAAGAATTTAAACACAGCCCTTTGTTTTTTTTTTATTTTGATGTATTTTTATCAAGTTTTGTTTGCAAGATATGCCTATTGTGAAAAGTTCTTGTGAGGAATATTTTGAAATCAGCTTTACTCCAGAAGATCGCTATCTGCCTTTTCAGTTTCGATTGCGAAAGTGCTTTTAACAGGTGGTCAATCAAATAGCAAATGTTAGTCATTTTAAAGCATATGTTTTTAACATTTAATGTTAAAAAGTTAATATGTTTTTAATAATATTTCAAAATTAGTTTAGAAGATTTTATTTTATGTAACAATAAAATAGTTAAAACAGTTTAAAAGTATAATTATAAGCATATCTTCAAAATTTTATATGGGAATGCAAATTTTCTAAAAAGAAATAGTAAATTAAAAAAAATTGACAAAAATATTCAAAATAAAATAATGCATACAGCAAGGACTAATGGTCTAATGTTGTTAAAAGAATTTATTTTTTCTTCTGAAAGTAATCAAACACATGAGGTGATCATGACACCATCCTTTTGGTTACATACTAACCAAGTATGAAGTAATCTAGTACCTCATTACTTTTTTTTTTTTACATATTTCTTTATAAATTATATTTTGACATGTTTTTTCATTGGTGAAAATCAAAGACATACTAAAAATTTATAATCACTCATACATCATGTTTAATCAATTAAGTTAAATCTTTTTGATACATTTAACATGTTTGTTTTGCCTCATCTCAAATATTTCACATTTAATATATAAGCATAAAATTATTGCATTGACGACTCAGCAGACAATAACAGTAACTAGGAAGTTGAAATCAAACTGTTATTTTCTTTTTCTTTTTTTCTGAGGTAACTGTTTTTTTCTTAGGCGTTCAACCTTTTGATGAGTATTACTATAGGCACCGAACTTTAAGGTAACAACAAGCATTTGAAACTAATTAGAGGAATATAAAATTAAGTTCTATGCATTGCAAACCATTGTGCGTTGATGCGATAGCAGCAGGAATTGTAAATGTTACATCATTTAGTTTCTGATGTTACATGTCTAGCACGCTTGCACCAACCTCCAACTCAATTTTGAAGTATATGATTGATCCTTTTTAGATGAAAAAAGAAAAGTTGGTGTCATACGTACCATCTTTTACATCCCTTAAAACATACATAAAATGCTGAATGATGTTAAACTGAGGCCAATAAGCTAGCCACGCAACTACAAAATCAATTGTTTCCTATACATTCGTGTAGCAACTTTTAAGTATTTAATGTAACTTTAAAAGATTAATTAAGTAGTTGTGACTTAATAAAATTGCTTAAAGTTTAAGTTTGTGCAATACTTTTCTGCGTGAATTTTTACTGAGAATCCTAATATGTCATTTTCGTTAAACTTAGTAGAATTGAGGGTGTTTCATTCTTCTGCCATGTTTGGCATAAAATAATTTCAGTCATTTTAAAATTTTGTAGATATAATTTAAGTAATAGTTAGAAACTTCTAATCCAATAATTGACTTTAAGATAAAATTATCTAATAAAATATTATTAAATAATAATATGACACTGGAATGTGAACTATCTCTTTTTTTAGAAGAGATTATATATATGTATGCGGAGAGGAATAAACGTAATGAGGAAATAAATTTTAAATGAGAGTAAGGAAAACAAATTAAAATTAATTTTTTAAAAAAAAGTATATGATCACTTTTTCTTGACAAAAAGTATATGATTACTTTTAAAAACATGACATCTTAAAAATTAAGTGTATGTTTGTGTTAACGTTGAGTTGTCTAAAACGTAGTTTCCCAAAGGATTTCCAACGTTACTTTTGTGTTAAAGCCCATGGGAATTCACGCTACCACGATTTCAACGACAACACAAACATAAACATAGCTTAATATGACTTGACCATTCATAACAAAAGTTAATGATCAATCTTTAATATATACAAAAAAAAAAAGCGTAAAGAGTAAAGAGAAATAATTAGGATTCAATTCATTAAAGATAATGGGCATTAAACATGTTAATTACAAGGCAACCCACCATGCACCTTGGTTAGTTTACAAGCAAGGTCCTACACCACAACAACATATGCATGCAACTAGCCATCATGGTGTGTGTCCAACAAAGAAAAGAGAGAAAAGAGAGGGAATTGATCAGTGATGTCCACCATTTGCATCATTTCCACTCAGAGATGTTCAAATTTTATTGGCAACAGGGGTGGTCCAGAGGAGGTAGCAAGTAAGTCAATGGGGACAAACAGGGGAGAGACAGAGGAGAGGGTGTGTGCCTCAAAATTGGGGAGCGTGAGAGGTTGCCACGCTTTTGTTGTTGTCCCACGCGTGAATATACTATACTATACTGTTACTGTGCACCTTTTTGGGGGGTTTCAAAACCCAATGAATCCCTTTTTCAGCCTAACTGTTTAAAAGAGACCCTTCACATAGGTTTGTTAACCAATTAGCAGCAACTTCACTTTGATCCAAGTTAAAGGCAGAGGTCAAGGGTCAGTGAACACACCACACCACCCTCTTCTTTTTCTTATCATAGATAGAGGCTTTCATTGCTTCAAACAAGAAGAGCTATTTCCATCTTCCAGTCTAGGATATACAAGCAATGTCTGTAAGTCCCTTCTTTTAATCATCTCTTTCTTTGCCACACAGAATGGTTTTGTTCATACCATGTATTTGTGTCTTTGAAGAGAAGTTGATTAGGAGTTTTATGACTGAGATTTGTGCAATGTGTGTGCCATTGCAGAATCAGTCATGCTATAACGGTTTTGAACAGAGTTATTATGAGTTCATGTATTTTTTGGATTTCAGTTGGATAGTTCAAAAGTTTTTGACCCTCAAAGTAACAATTTTTTCTTCTTCGTCGTTTTGTGGATTGGAATTTGAAATTGTACATTAGAAATTCGTAAAAGTACTTTTCCAACTGATATCTAAACAAGGCCTTATACATAATACATTATTAAGTTCAAAAGAAGTACTAACAACCATATTTCTTGCAGAATATGATAGAGGTGAGAGTTCCAAATCTTGATTGTGAAGGATGTGCTTCAAAATTAAAGAAAGCTCTCTTCAAGCTCAAAGGTACACTTTGCATAAGCAGTTCTTTTAGTGTTGGCTTTTTGGGGTCGTCCTTTATTTTCTGGAGGCTATGGGTTGAGTTTGTAGACATGGGCCATTGCATGGCAACAGTTGTGTGAATCTTAGCATTTTATTTGGGCTTTGATTTCCAAAATCCCATGTGCATTCCTCACTTGCTTTGGTAAGAGTAGAACCATGAGTCAATAATTTGGTACACCATATCCATTCTGGGGTCCATGTAGACCTCCCTGTTGGGCTCCATTTTTCTTCATGCAAAGGTGGCTCCTCTGTCACACCTTAACCAAATGACATTATTTGTCATCAGAAATAAAAATAGCATTTCTATAGGCTTACAGTTACAACAAATGTATTATCTTTTTTTAAGAAACTGAACCTTCACATTCTTATTTTTACTACTGCTATTATTATTTAGTAATCTAATTTCGAGGTAAAAGCTTGCAAGTTATACACCCAGAATTATTTCATTACTTTTCACAATGTGTATTATGTTACAAAGAAATACATTTTTTTTCTTAAAAAGTGAGGTCAAGAAAAACATGGCATGATGAGCTCTCATTCAGCATGAAAATAAGCATGCCCAAAAGCAATTAAAAAGTACCATAAAGTAACTTTTACATAATCCAAATTGGGTCACCTTTTAGTCACATGTATGATTAAGTTAGTTGCATATTTGTATGCACCATGTTAACTTTTGAATGTGTGATATGCAGGAGTAGATGAGGTGGAAGTTGAAATGGAAGCACAAAAAATAACAGTGAGGGGCTATGGTTTGGAGGAAAAGAAGGTTCTTAAGGCAATCAAACGTGCAGGGAAAGCAGCAGAACCATGGCCATTTCCAGGGCATGCTCATTTTTCCTCATTTTACAAGTACCCTAGTTACATTGTTAACCATTACTATGATGCATACAAAAGTGAAGCTACCAATGGAGTCCACACTTTCTTCCACACCCCTGCAGTGTATTCAGTTGCTGTGGCATCTGATGAAGCCTTTGCTTCTCTCTTTAGTGATGATAACCCACATGCTTGCACTATAATGTAATTGAACTAAACCAGGTTCATGTATACTTGTTTTCTTCACTTAAGGTTAGTTTCTCTTTGAAGAGAAGGTGAAGAAGCAAAATTGAGTGAGGCATCTTTTCCAAGGGAATTTTGTGCTTTGTTTATTGGTTAACTTTTTTTGCCAGTTTTCTTGAGTGTATTATCATGTGCCTCCTTTTAATATCCATTGCGTTGCTTGGCTCCTTTCTTTTTTGAAATTTTTTTTTATAATGACCTTGTTGAAATTAAAACATATAACCTTATGTATTTTAACTCAACATCCAATCAATAGATCTTAAAGGACTCAAATAACAATTACTTGTATTATGAATAACTTTTAAAATACTCATGCAATCTTAACATATTAAGATGCTATACAATTTTTTTAAAAAATGTATCAACAATTACTTTCATTTAAATATTTGATCATTTTAATATATAAAAGACAAAAATTTGTTTAAGGAAGTGAGATCCATTTCCAATCTTTACATTTCTGATTTTGTTTGTCGTATAAAAAATTTAAAAAAGGTAAAATGCATGCATCAAAAGTTATGACCATCAGTTAAATAAAAAAACATCTTAGTCATGGATTTTAAATAATTAAAGTAATTATTATAAAAATAATAAATTACCTTTTAAGTACAGGGATTAGAAGATAAATTTAATGTAATTATAGAAATGAAATGAATAATTTTTCTTTAAAAAAATTATATATTTTTAATTTATGTTATATGTTATAAAACAATCTAATGAACTACTAACAATTTATTAATTCGAGTGAAACTAGACTTGAATATCTTAAGTTTTTAAACTTTAATTTTATAAAAGAAAAATATATAATTGAATAGAAAATTTTTACTAAAATTATTAAGGAAAATAATTCAGTTGATTAAATATAATATATGAGTTGAGTTGTTATTAACATTTGATGATCTCTTCAATTCCTACCCATAAAATAAGATTTCATTAAAAATAATGGTTTTAATCGATTAGATTTTATTTCAAATATATTCATTCACAAAATTGATAAATACTCTCCAATAGATAAGATATGAAAAAGAAAAAAAGAAAACTCTTATGAAATATTCTCCAATAGAGTTATGACTCTGACAATGGAGTGGAGATATTGAAGGGGCTTCATTAAATTATATTGTGTACCAACTGCTACTGTAGTACTTTACATGCAGGTCAGGAGAATCTTGATTTACAAAAGAAAGCAGCCGAGAAGGTCCTTTCCAATATTAGGCCCAGCCAAATTCACCCACTAACTGTAATTTCCACTTTCAACCATTCAATTTGAATCCGCCATCATTATCATCGTCCTTGCATCACTAGTAGCTCATTTCTGCTAAGATGGACGGAGGAGTGACTTTGCTAGAAAACAAATTAATCACTTTTCTAAATATATATCATTGCTTTAGTTTTTATGCATTATTAATGTAAAATTTTTTTATATTTTAATTAATTAAAAAATATTATATATATATATATATATATATATATATTTAAAATAATTATTCTAAATATCTACAATTTTATCAGCATAATAATAGATGTTAGTTAGTGTGTCGAACTAAGAAAATTCTAGTGCTACATTTCCTTTTTTTTTGTGTGAATAGTATTACATTCCTAAAGAAAGAGAAATTAATCAAAATTAACACAAGAAATGAACTCTTTTAAGAATGTCTTTGGTTATGTTCTGATTAAAGTTAGAAAAATATATTTGATATCTTCGAGCTTCAAGACAAAAAAAAAACTGTTGGTTTGGATAATAATTATTTGTAAGTCACTCGATCTATCTGCAAACTAAATATACACTTAATTTGTTTTGGGTAAGTTTGATTAAGTTTCGCTGGACTCGAGAGCTATATCATCTTTCCTTTTCACAAGTTTTCAGGTAACAAGAAGATCGTGAAAAGCATATGCCATTAGAGCAGACAATCTAGGAAGAATATTGTGTATGTAAGCCATCGTATATCTTATGCGAAGTGACAACTCTTTTCTTCATCATAATTTTACACGCAAGAATTACTTTTGTTGATAAGGATATTCTGTCGGTGCCCCATTGGCATTGGTATATATATATATATATATATATATATATAAAATGATGCATGTGTTAATATTTGTCGTATGTAAAACTGATCAACTGACTTGAATGTTGTATTTTGTTTTGATTTTCAACATAATGGAATTCTGAGCTAGATCTTGTACAAAATTACCAAGGATCTAAACTAACATTCAAACTTTTGTGCTGCAAAATAAAAGAAGAAAGAAACGACAAAATCTAAAAATACTTTATGACATTGGACATTGCATTTGACCACCATTTTTACTGTTTTTATTGAATATTCTCCTAAATGAAATAATAAAAAAATAAAAAGGAAAAGATAACATACCCTATGAAAAAGAAATTCTAGAAATCAACAAGTGAAAAAATATTAATAACATACTTCTTTTAAGTTTTGAGATGCTCCCTAAATTTAAGTGAACTTTACATAAATCTCATTAAATAATAAGAACGTTAAATAAATTAGACCCACATTATTTAGTAAAAGTTTTAATGAGTAATAAAAAAATGTAGCGAAAAGAGTGATGCAACTGTAAAATTCTAGTCTCTCTTGAGTTATCAATGAATAATGGGTTTGGATTTGAAAAATTAATAATAGTGAAAAATAAAGGGTGTTTTATCATGAGAAATAATCATTTAATTTTTGTGATGAACACAAAATAATAAATAGTTATTTTTACTTTTTTTAATGGTACCAATGTGACTTTGTGGGGTAGAATTAATTTTATTGTGTTATTCAAACACACTAGGAGTAATTTAACTTGATTTTCATGAAGTTTTTTTTTCCTCTTCCTCTCCAAATTCCAATTCACTTTGCATTTACATATTCTAATGTGCAATGATCAAGTTTCGTTTTCCTAAAGTCGATCGGAAAAGATAAAAAGATGAGAAAGAAAGGAAAAGAGAAGAAAAAACCAAATGGCACAGAATGTCATCAGCATGCCTAAAACACTCAAAAATTTGTCCTGTGTGCTGTCGAATTGTACCATATATGCAGCAAGAAATTTGCATTCAGAGGGTCCATCTGTTGGATGTGACTTTCACAGTCACACGCACAAATAAAAAAGAAACTCTAAAACCTCACGCCTTTACTCTTATATAGTACATGCTCCTCAAAATTCTCAAACCCCTTCTTCTCTCACTCTTGCTTTCACACACACACTTCTACCTCTTCAAATGGCTCAGGTACCAATTTTCATTTCACAATTTTTTTTTCTTTCCCTTGGATTCCTTATGCACATCTTCATGCTTGTTTTGTTACATATTTATTATTTATATACTTATATATGTATGATCCATAGAAATAATATAAAAAATTATGTGATCAATAATTTTATTTACCATTTTTTCCCTTTCTCTTTGTGCATGTTATCCCTCACTGGATCCACAACAGAAGGTTGTGTTAAAGGTTATGACTATGACTGATGACAAAACAAAGCAAAAGGCTATAGAAGCAGCTGCAGATATCTATGGTGGGTAGTTTGTAAAAATCAAAGCCAAATTTTCTATACCTTGAATTCATGTTAATATAAGTTAGTTATATAACCAATGATTAATTGATCTGTTTAATTTTTGGTGCTTTGATCCAAAGGGGTTGATTCAATTGTTGCTGATGTGAAGGAGCAGAAGTTGACTGTGATTGGTCAAATGGACACAGTGAAAATAGTGAAGAAGCTGAAGAAAGTAGGAAAAGTGGATATAGTATCAGTTGGACCTGCCAAGGAAGAGAAGAAGGAAGAAAAGAAAGAGGAGAAAAAGGAAGAAAAAAAAGAAGAGAAAAAGGAGGAGAAGAAAGAGGAGAAGAAGGAAGAAAAGAAGGAAGAGAAGAAGGAGGAGAAAAAATAATAGACAATACTTGATTATCATCTGGTTTTGTCTAATTCTACCCTTTTATTTTCTTTTCTTTTTTTTTAATTTTGTTTTGCATATTTTCCCATATTCAGAAGCAATTGTTAGCTGCAAAAATTGTCTATAGAGTCTTTTATTTTTTGCTAATGTGGGTTTCTTCTCAAATCTGTTGCTCACAATCCTTTCTGAAGCATGGATCAATCTTCAATTGCTGAGAAGGAAATGAGTTATAATAAAAGAGTATCCTAAGAATTGGCCAGTGGACAAGATACAAAGACCATTAATTTTTAATTCTTCCCTTTCTCTCTGTTTTATATTTTCTAGTATAGAGAACCAGGGAAGGTATGGTAAATTGGTTGGCTTCAAAATTGTTATTTGTTATGATAATAAAATCGTAGTGCAAAACTGCAAATGATTTGATTATTTTATTTTTCTATGTTATGCAAGTGGCTCTTGCGACTTGTGACTATGATAACATGAATGCTTATGAACAGAAACCAAGAAATTTTCGATCATCAAGAAATTCCTCCTATTGGTTTGTTGTGGGTCATTTGATCTTAGCCGAATGGCACCAAAGTCCAAACTGGCTAGCGAATTCGCCATTCCAAATAAAACTGTTTTTGAGCACACAATTATGGGTTTCCAATTATTTTTCTAAGAAAGCAGACGAGTCCAGCATAGGTTTAATAAGCAAACCATGTTAAGATAATAAGATATTAATTGTACGAATATATAAACTAATTTACATTTACTAAAAATGACTAATTTAGTTAGTAATATTAATTCTTTTAATAATTTATATTTCCAAAATAATGTTTAAAATGATTGGGATTCATTTTCTCTCTTTTTATTTCATTTTTTCTACCTAATTAATTAATATGTATTAGCCATATTCTTTAATTATCACACGAAAAAGAATAAATTTATCTTATTACAATTTACTGTATTATTTATTGAGTACAAAAGTTAAAATAATTAAAAATATTTTGGTAAAAGAATACCTAATACAAAAATTAATTTATATTTTTAAAAGAGTATGATATTGAGACTGATGTATTAATTACTATTAAAAGGTTTAGACAACATCTCTCCATCAAGTTATATTTTAGAGTCATCTTAAAAAAAATGTTCATAAGAAAATTATTTATATTAAAATAAAATATAATGCAACACATTAATTTCTTTCAAGATGACTGTATAATAATTTAAAATAAATAAAATATCAAAAAATAATGAAATTCCTACTAAAAATATGACCCGTCCCTATGATTTCTTGACCACTTCAATTCGTTTCTTTTTTTAAAAAAAAAGTGAATTTTTATAAATATTGATAGCTGGAAAATTCTTCATAAAGTAAAAATTTAGAGTATTATTTTAATATTTTTTCTAAAAGATTAAAAATCTAGCTTCTGTAAACAAATTTTAGCAATGTATGTGAAATTCAATATATGAAATAATATTTTATAATTCAATGGTTGAATTCATAAAAGTTAACAGTTATCAGCAAGTACTTCAATAAACTAGCGCGCTGTTATTCTTGTTTAATTAAATGTTGAGTTTAAATTTTAAGTATGTATTGTTTTAAATACTAGATGAAGAATAAAAATAATGGATAATAACTAATTAATTATTATAATATTTGATAAAATTATCTAAAAAATTAGCTTGAAATTAAAAAATTAGATGAAAGCTGAAAAATCAGCATGTAGTTAAAACCTAAAAAGTGGTAGTTAGAAGTCAAAAAAGTTAACTTATTAAATTATAAGTCTGAGATAAAATTAGACATTAAAATAATTAAAAAGTATAAAATGATAAAAAATAAAAAAATTATAATTTATTTTAAAAAATAATTAGAAATTTGGATAAATATATTAAAGATAAAAATATAAAAAATTATAAATTAGAGTTCTTAAAAAAAAATCTATTTCAAGTTAGAAACTAGTATTTTTTTTAAAGCACTAGAAGTTATTAAAAAAAGTTATTCACTTAATAATAAAATAAAATTTTCAACTAATAAAAAATTAAAAACTAACTCAATTATCTTTGCAAATGAAATACTCACACATGATAAACTCAAGTAAAAAATATCTCTTGTCTAAAACAAATGGCAAAAATTATAAAACGTGTAACATTAACTTTATTTTAAAAATACAGTATTAGCAATGCTGAATAGGTTTTTCTATGAAAACCCATTCAAGGCATAATTTACACTCTTCTCCTAGCGGGCCATAAGCAGCCATGATGTTACTATATTATTAGGCCGTAGGAATCCCTAATCAAGTAATCAATATTATGCAATGATGAAGAATTTTAAATTTATGGTACCGTTTTACTATTCACTACTTTCCCGTTTATTCCGGTAGAATAAGTTACTAGTAGTTCAAATGAGTTCATGACAGCTCAAATTAATAATCATTGTGTAGTCCTATGTTTTATTTATTAGTAACGTTTTCCATTTGAATCTTGTGGATGTAAATTTTTTTACAAGAATACTTGTACGCTAAACACATAAATAAATAAATAAATAAATGTATTTTTAACCCCTTTAAATATAATTAAATGGAGTTTTAGTTTTCTAAAAAAATTGTAAGAATTGGTTGCTATGAATTTAATTTTATTAAAAATGCATGATTTCTATCACTAGTCAGTTGTGATGTGTACATGCATAGACATGTTATGTGAACAATCACTTTTAAGTAGGATATGATGCATATGTTACGTCTTCATTAATTGATAGTAGAATATATTCACGATGAAGATCAGAGTAAATAAAATCGTTGGAAATGATCAAAACTAAATTTAACCATATATTTATCCCAAAAAATTGTATAAAACGGTATTTGTGATGACATTGGACACGCTCACGGTTGTGGACCTCCAAATTCATTGTTCATCCTCACATGCTGCAAGACTATAAAGAACAATTTGTAGTCCAACAATTTTACAGAGAAACACTAGACTTTAGGAATAATAAGGTGTTAAAATTCAATACATAAAAGTTGAGTGTGCCAAATATCAACCATCGAATATTGCTTTAGCAACTCCCTATTAATTCTACTCTTAATTATATGTGATGTAATGGGACCCTAGTGACTCGAAAGTTCTATGTTAAAAGTGATGGTATTTATGAAATACAAGGGGCCCTTTCTGTCGTGACTCGTGAATTCTGGCTTATAACTGGTGATATTGTACTTGGAATGATCAAAGATATGTACAGCACCGTGAATCAGTCAAATCTCTGTATGATGCCGAATCAATAGTGAATCTGGACAAAGACTTGAGCCTGCAATAAATAAGAGCAATTCGAATTCAATGATAGTTTTTGCATCAAATTAATGCATGATTATGATCGTTCACTTACTTGAAATTATCTTGCCCTTAACGGCAAATCAAAAGTTTAAGCTTTAATTGCATTGATTAATTATCTTAAAGCATCTCTAATGGTTGCTTATATTAGTTTTTAAAGTTAGACCATATGAATTATTAGTTTTTTATCTTATTTTTTTCATTTTGAATTTTATCTTTTAAAAAAATTGTTTTTGTTCTTTATCTTCTTAAAAAATTCAAAATGATCATTCTATTAGTTTAAAATTAACACACTTAATAATAATCAAATACTAACAGCTAAAAATCACTACAAAATAAAAAATAAAAGAGAAGCAGCAGGGTACCAACCGTTTCATCATTCCCCTAATCTCCTTTTTCTCAACTTTAAAATCACAAACCTCACATCCAAATTGAAAATCCTCAAAATTACATAACAAATTCAAGAATCAAAGCGAAAAAAAGAATAAAAATACTCATTTAGGTAGTCATCTAGATTCTTATTGAAAGGATGAGGGAGAATCACATTATGACATCCTGTAAATGATTTCATTGGAGAATTGAGGTTCTTGTTGAATCCAGCAACCTTCTCGAGTTTGAGTGCAAAAAAGGTTGTGGGTCGACAATTTTATAAGTTGAGATAAGAAAACAAAAAGGATATTGTGCAAGTAATTTTAGAAAAGGTAGCTAGGTTGCACATCAAATTTTATGTGGATGATGTTATACTAAAGCTAAATTGTTAATTAAATTGTGTAAGGTTTGTGATTTTTGATTTGAAAAAAAGGGAATTATGAATTGTGAAATATGAAATTGTTAATGCGCGGGTACTTCTTTTTTATTTTTTATTTTGTGATAACTTTTAGTTGTTGGTATGATTATCGTTAACATGTTAATTTCATACTAACAAAATGACTGTTTTGAAAAGATAAAGAATCAAAATAGTTTTTTTTTAAAATAAAAGACCAAAATAAATAAAATAAAATAAAAGATCAAATAAATCATTTGATCTTCGAGTTGATCATCGTAAAACGTCATTCAAGCAGGTGACCTTTTGTAAAGTTTTGTGAAAGTTACTTACATAACTCCCACAAAGGTTTGGTATAAATAAAACCCTCCCGCAAAGGTTGCTTAAAAATTAAAAAAATAATTTTCTGACTCAAAATTAGAATTTTTGTAAGTGGAAAAATAAAACAGAACTCATTAAAAATAAGCTAAGAACTCAAACTGAGTTTTGTGTTTAATTTGATTTGGTGAATTATGAGATGAAAGATTGGAGAAGGAAAGAAACCATGCTTATAAAATCTCTCCATTAGTTTGATTGATTGAATAAATTTAAAGGAAGGAGTAAATTTTGCGGAACCCAATTCAAAATAGCTTCCATCCAAAGGTGGAGAGAAAGGTAGAACACATTCGTTATGGGTGCAAAAAATACTCAACAATGCAATTTCGTTGATCAAAATAAACAACAGAATCACATATTCGGTGTATATTTTAGTGCATCCACTCTTACACAAAGTAAACACAATTCTGTGTTGATAAAGAAACAATCGAATCACATTTCCATCAAAAGGGTATTTTTTAAATAATGAATACAATAAAGATAAGGAGTGAGAATAGAAAATATATGGTGAGAATAGCAACTCCCAACATGTAAAATGGTGAGGCCCAAATTGTATTAGCCCAACACTCTTTGTAGTACCAGTATCCTAAGAGAGTTGCTATTGGTCCCAATAACTTTTGCTATTGACTTCTATAATCCCTCAAAATTTTAAGATTATTCTTTTTGAAAATCATTACGACATTGTGTTTTTATTGCATAAAAGGGATAATAATTTTTTGCACAATGGAATCACGATGTCATTATACAAGAGGGGGGTGGGTTAAAACATGAGAGTACTACAGAAATATAATTCTATTGTACAACATTGTAACAAAATCACAATTTTATTTAGATTTTGTTCTAGGAAAAAAAGAAATATACAATAGAGTCACACTTTCGTTGTACATTTTTTTTTTCTCTCCAAAAAAGATACTAATGAAAGTGTGATTCTATTGTACAACGAAAGTGTGAAATTTTGCATTTTTGTTTAGTATTTTTTGAAGAAAAAAATGTACAATAAAAATGTAAAATTTTGTAAAGTGTAATCACAATTTCAACAGATTTTATTATAAAATAGAATCACGATTTCAATTTGCATTAGGCTATTGTTGCACAACTCAAAATGAAATCATGATTCTATTTGATCTCCAAAATGGGGGGAAAATGCCAAAGTAATTGCAGGGTGGGGTGGGAAAAAGGTAATTTAATGATTGCTCTTGATGCTCTTGACTAGTAGGGGTCAACAGCAATTTTGTTGGGATCAATAATATCACCCGTTTTAATCTTCTTACAATCTCACTCTCAAAGTCACATTGTGAGTGTGTAAACCTATTGTTTTTATTCTTTACTTTGTTAATATGTCATTTGAAACCAATCATTTCTTTGTTGCTCCAGTCTGCATTCTATGAGGAATGTATTTACTTATCGGTTTGTTACTTCGTTAATACATTATTTTTCCTACACTGGGCATATCAATCATTCATGTATAACAACACCTATTTATATAACTTTTTGCATCGCATGTGTTGCACGATATCTTTTTCTTCCAGTTTCATTTAATTTATTTGGTGGATAGGTTAGATAGTCTTCTTTTCTGTTTTCAAGTTGTAGGTGTTGAATCATAAAGCTCGTGAAAGAGCTAGACATATAATTATAACACTAACTCCTGGTTCACTAATACCTGTGAACTACGTCTTGATACTACTATTGAAGTCAAACTTTTCTATAGTATCTTCCCCTGTTCATAATCCATGTCTTGAATCATTTTTATTCTTGGTGTTGGTTGGTTTAACTATTGGATCGTTTAATTATTTCGTACTTTGTTTACTATATAAGAGTAGGCACTTTTCCTTTGGTTCTTGAATGATTAGCCATTAATGTACGGGCTAGCTGGGAAACATGCATGTATTTTTATATTTAATTATGGTTCTTGATGTAAATAAAGTAAGTAATTTTCTGTTTTTAACGTGTTTATTTAAATTATTTATGTTTTTAATTTTTTTCACTTATTTTAAGAAGTAAATCTCATTTGCTTAACTTTTTTTAAAATGTTTGCTTTATTTTTAAAAAAAAAAATTAAACAAACTAGTCCGTAGAATCTAAGAAAATGACCTGCAAGTTGTTTTGTTCTTGAGAATTACCTGAATATATTCCATACTCATGTGTTCTGGTTTAATGTCTTCCAAGTTTATTTCATAAGCATGTGCAACCTTAAAATGCATCTATTGCCTAATTTTATATTAAAAGCTTATACTTTTCTTTCAGCATTAGCCTGCAAAGTGGTCTTTCAAGTCCCGCACAGTTCCAAAGAATAGTAAAAACATTTATCTTATTTCTTTTCCGCGATCTAATAAATACATATTTTCAAGATCCTTAAAATTTCATATTTTTAAATTTTTTTTAAGATTTGTGATAATGAATGTGAACATTAATTAAAAAAAGTAACAAGTAAATAACTTTATCCATCAGAAAAAACTCACTGTCTTGCATTTGCAACTCTCTTATCAAAACAAAGGTTTTGTTTGGCTTGCACGACGGAATTAATTAAGGGAAGACAAAAAATATTACTTACTTATGAGTTTGGTACTGGGTTGACTATGAAAAGAATTAACATAATAATTTTTGGTCAGAAGTTAAAATTTCCGTCTTTTGAGTAAGCGGCAACTCAGTGGGAGATTAAGATATTTGGTAAAAAGATGATTTGAGGGAAAAAATAATTGATTTTCTTTAGGTATCGGGCCTACTCACATAAAGACACAAACATATATTTTTGTATCTCTATTTAATTCCCTATTCCATATCTCGTCTATATCAAATAATTTTATAGTATTATTTTTATTTTATTTCTCACTTATTTATCTTAAACCAAACAATAAAAAATATCAATTCATTTTTATTTTATTTCTCTTTTTTTCTTTTAAATTATTTCTCTTTTATTTTCATCTACTATATTTATCTTCTAAACCACACTGCATAAACCTTGAAGAGCATGACTTCAGAAGTTCTAGTGCTTTTATTATATAACTACATACTCAAACATGTATATCTGGGTGTCAACAATACATATCCTTCTACCAAGAGTAAAAAACTAATCAAGATTTATTTAAAGTACTTACCTATCCTAATAAATTCCTTTCTATACACATGAATTTGAAGATCGATAACTCAATCATATATTTAAGAGACATAATTGTAAGTCAAACATTTTAAGAAATATAATTGTAGTCAAATATTTCATATTATGTTGATTATTTAATATAAGTAGTTCTATAAATATTCGATGAGCCTTGAGACATATCCTATTCCAAATGAATCCAAAAATTCAACTCAATCACCTAAATTTTAGGTAAAAGAAAGAAATATAAAGGCTATTAAAAGAATAACTAAAATAGGCTATAATACTAAAAATTAATGTTACAAGATCAAAAAATAAAATAAAGAAATGGTAATATATGTTGAATGTTGTTGAAGTGAATCGAGAAAAGCTATGAATAAAGATAATGAATTTTTCAATTTGACTAAATAAAATGAGACACGATAACCCACATACAATGAATTGCACTAATTATTATTTTACATTAATTAAACACACACAAACTAACTAACTAATGACTGGAAATTATTATTAAAGTTAGTTTATTAGAAATTAAAGCAAGCTAAAAATCCATTTAGCCAAAAAAAAAAGTGAAAATTTACTTACACGGGTAAATAATAAAAGTTTAAGAAATTCAAATGCTGTTTCACTATTTCAAGAATTCGCTTCTCAAGTATTATATATTATGAATATATAAAACAGATCTAAACAAATACTCACATTATTCCAAAATAATTATAGTTTTAGTCTTTGATTTCTTTTTTGTTTAAATTGATCGATGTTCTTTCTTTTTAATGTGTTATTCAAACAACAATTTTAATTTTATTTTTCTTTTATTAAATAATGTTATCTTAAAAGATTGAATAAAATATTTATTAAAACTAAGAAAAAAAATATTTTAATAAAATTATCTTATAATAAATACTAATTCTTTTAGAATATTTATTATTTTTGAATTTATGTGAAAAAACCTTAAACATAAACATATAGTCATTTCAGAATGGAGGAACTAATGATTAACATTAATTGGCCGGTAGTCAAGCTATATATATTAAACACAAAAACCACAGGATATACCCCAAAAAAATTAAAATTCATTATTTGTGTTAATTAGTGTACGAGTTTGGCATATAAAATTCATAGTTAAACAAAAAAAACAAAACAAAGTCTTCGTCAATTTCTTGATAATGACTATATATATTTCCATAATCATAGTTAATATGGTGTTGGCTGTTGACATTAATTCGAAGCATCTGTGTTTGAGACTTATGTGGATGTTAAGGGAAAGACAGTTATAGATTTAATTTCATATATACATAACACATGACACAGCCATGCGTAAGCCACAAAAAGGTCTGGTTCAAATACTAGTTGTTTCATGGAGCAAATTAATCATTCATCTTAATTAATATAGGAAGGGAATCCCATGCCAAGATTTTTTCAACAAGGACGGTCTTTATTATTTTGTTTGATTTGGATATCTCTTTAAGCTATTTGAATGCTCAAATAATCTAACTAATTAAACATGCAGTATATGAAAATGTTAATAAATAAGAATTTGATTCTGTTGGTCTGCTGTTGAAATCGTATACACTGCTATATAGTCCGAGAAGCATGGCATTCACTGCTATAACGAATAACTAGGAAATTGCAATTTTTGTAACAGAAGACATTTTCTTATATATATATATATATATATATATTATCAATTATCAAATCAAAAGATAATTTTTTATTAGATGATGGAATACAAGGGTATCTCTAGTTCTACTCGTTACATTAGTAGGTGTTCAAGAAATGCTAATACAAGCTTAAAAGGAGATTTTAACCATTATTACTTATAAAATGATCGAGATATTTTTTATTCCAACTTCAATCCATAACTACCTTTTGACTTTGCTAATTTCTTGTAAAAACTTTAAAAGATTTTCTAAATTATCAATTATAGAAAATCAAGATCTTAAAACCTATAATTATCAATTTTTGTCAGATAGAGGATTTTAGTAGGTATTAATCCTTTTTATAACCATTACTTAAATATTAATTAATCCTAGAAATTTTTCCTATTAAATTTAATTACAATTTAATCTTTAATTATTAATTATTTATTTATTAATCCTGTATAAATCATATGTCTTTTATGAGACATTAGTTCTAACTTTTCTACCATCTCACTTATATTCAGTTAAAAGAAACTAAAGCAGATTTTAGTATCTTTCCATCCATATTGACCAAATTGAAATGTGTAGAATCATATATGCTACCAAAATTTATTATAATATCTCCTGGTTGTCATCTCTATATATTAAACCAAAATATGTGCTTTTTCTAAGCATGGCCAAATTATATATGTATCCAACCAATAATTACACATTTGCCAAATAATATATGAAACAATTTTTTTTACAGAATAATATATGAAATATTACAAATATCAAAACATTACATTTTTTAGAGATATAAAAAACATTAAATAATACATTCTATTTATTTTTGTCATTATCTGAATGAGTAAAGCACAATTGAAAAAATAAACTACAGTTATAATCATTACTAATTAATTATAAATAATACGTATAATAAAATTTAAAAAATTAGCTGATAATTATATAAATGTATTTTCTTACTTTTTCATCCTTTTAATATTATTTTATCATTAATTACATAAAAATAATATAATAAATTATTAAATATTTACTTGTTAATTTTGAATGTATTATTTTATTTGTACACTTTAGTATCTTTTCAACATTTTTCCCTTACTGTTAAAAAAAAAAGAAATTTTTTCTTAGACTCTTGGTATCACCGACACCATTTCACTGTCATCACAGCTTCTTGTTACTGCAGCCAGTATTTCTCCCACCATTATCATTGCTTATGATTAGGAGTATTATATTCCTTATTTAATTATTTTCATTGTCTCATCGTTGTTGCTGATTGTCATCGATTTCATTATCACTGCCATAGTCATAAGTCATAATGAGTAACGACCCTTAAATTACTCTTTTTTTATAAATAAAATAAAATAAAATAGTATTAGTTTCTATTGTGTTTATATGTTTTTTTAGCTTAAAACTCTTTGTTTTTTTAATATAATTTTTCATTAATTTGTTTGTATACTTTTATTCATTTGAATTTAATTTATATCAATGAAGTGTCTGTCCGTATAATTCTTTTATTTTAGTTCATATTTATATAATTATACTTATTAAAGTATATATAATTTTTATGTGCAAAGAAAAGCCTCCTCACGTTATTTATACGCGTAATCTGTCTTAAATTTTCATGGACAATTAAGGCTAAAAAAGGTCACTGCTTTAGATTAATGTAAGTTAATAATTAATCACATGTCCAATTTCTATATTTCGCGACATTTTTTTCTGCAATTAACTAAATATACATGCCTAGTACTTTAACCAATTTTTGGTTGCAAGTACAGTCTGGCATGGGATTTTAGTATTGTATGAATTAAAGCACAAGATTAAAATAAACTTTCTTATTTTATGCAATGAATAACCTCATTGTTGATATTTACAATAATTATTATGATTCCCCTGTCGATCAAAAATAAACTAATTTAGCCATGCATATATTGTCGTGTGATTGTGAAAGCATGAATACAGAAATTTGAGGTACAATAGCTTGAAAGATTGGGCATAATGGGATGATTCCGCTGAGGCTGAATTTATTTTTCCAATATATAGCAAATGTCCATTTATATTTTGGCTTGTGTTTTCTTTAATTTTTCCCTCTTGATTGCTCATCACGTGGAGAAATAAAAATACTTGGTGAATCCGAGTTGTTTACCAACAATGGAGTTGTTTACATTTGAGTCTAAGATATGATTTTCATCTTTGAAACAGCAATTATTTGTTGTCATGCATGTGGAGCGCGGGTCTAATTAATAAAGAGTATGGATTATACTGGATCTATATCAAGTATGGAAGGTGTGTTTGTTAAAATAAGTTAAGTAAAATAAAAGGTTACCACACTTTATAAAAAATAAAAAAGTTAGTGTCACAGGTTTAGATTTTGATCCTTAAAAGAGAAAGAATTTGTTGTAATGTGAAGCATGGGTTGGATAGGAAATTAAGTGCAAGTGGATTGAGTTGATTCTGTATCAAGCATAATATAAGACATAGTATTGTTCAAAAGATTTCAATCAATCAAAGTCAACTTTTTTATGTTTATATATATTTTTATTTATGGGAGACTTTATTACATCGGTTCTCGAACACCTCCTCAAGACTAATAACTGAATTAGTTCAGCTATGACAATGAATGAAGGAGGGAAACGACGTGGTGCCATCGTGGGAAATTGCTTACGACGACAACGCACGACGGAGGAGGTTTAATCCAATGCAGTGGATGTACAATGAAAAACCCTTAAACCTAGATGAATCTAATAAAATAAAAATAAAAATAAAAATTATGTATGGTTTAGATTGAGATTTTCTTGTTACAATGTAAAAGGAAATGGCCACAGTCCAAAGGAAAAATTATTAGGTAGTTTTTAACTGTTTGTAATTCTAATTAGTCTGTTCATAATATGCATTTAAGTTTTTCATTTAATTATTTTTAATATTATTTCATATTATATAAAGATTAGCTAATACCATAATAGTTTTTGACTCTTAATAATTTTTTGATATCTAGTTGTCCTTTCTGTTTGTCTATTCTCAGATTCGCATGTTTCTTCACCAACCTAAATGCCTATTGGGGATTATTTTTTTAATAAGCCTATTGGAGATTAATTAGTTCCAAATTAAATGCGATAATTTCCCTGTATCACTTTTGGCATATGCTTCGTTCTGGGAAACTACCAGCATGTAGTATAATATTAGAGTCGAATATGATCTTTTTTTCTTCTTGATTCAGTTATGCATACACGTGCCAACTAATTCGTTTTGTTACGTGATATTTGCTATATGGGAAATGTTTTAATATTTTAAAAAATCGACTTCTCAATACATTTTTTCCCTACGTAATAAAAAAAATTGACATAAAAGATTATTGAAAGTTTTAATTTATAAATAAATAAAAACAAACTTTCTCAAATGATTAATTATCAATATTATTTTAATGATAGTTAAATAATTAATAATTGAACACATTTTATAAAAAAATATTATCATAATCTTAATTATAAAAATATTTTAAAAAATCCTAATAAATTATAACATTTTTTTCTATGCCAAAATGAATTTTTAAAATGATTTTTTTTTACATCAAACACTGCTAAGTCTTTACATATAATCATTACTGGACTTAGAAAATTTAAAAGTCTACATCAAAGACTTTTAAATCTTCCAACTTGTAGATGTACCGGGTTCCATTATAAAACATAAGGATAAAATAGGATCATCCTTCTCACTATAGTACAATTAGGATGCAATTTTATTGATTTAATTGGGCATACATGTGCCAACTAATAAAAAATATGTTAAAGTCTTATTTATTTATTTATATAGGATGTCAAAGAATAATCGTACATTTGAATTTTAAATTTTATCTTCTACAATTAATGAATCCTACAACTAATCATAATGACTCGTTATTTATTAAATTTTTTGTTATTTTTTTCTTTCTTCCAAACGTGATCATATTTTATTACTCTACGATGGATTTTTTTTTTTCAAATCCACTTATTAATTACCTGATATTTTTTCTTATGGTTGTGTGCATAAGTGTGATTTAATTCAACTCACCTTAAAAAATTCACTTTCGTTTGATCTTGTGTTAAAAAATTCACTTTCGTTTATAATTTAATGTTACTTTTTTTCATTAATGTATAAATTTTTTTATTTAATTACACATTTTATTCCTTAACTATTCAATTGTGAGATTGTTAATTTTATTTTTCTTTAGATTTTAATTGGGCGAAGTAAGTTTTTTTTTTACTATCTAATTGTATAATTTTGAGACATGTAATGTCACATCATGATACATCATCCAATCCTACATCAACTTGACCTTCTATTAAACTTGTAAGGAGTGTACACCCAAAAAATTGATTTAAAATGTTGTTCATTTTAACTTTTTTGAGAGATGAAAATTAATTTTTTTAAGAATAATATTGAAATTCACTCATTTTATAAAAAATTAAAAATATATTTAATTCTAAGAAAAAAATTATAAAAAGTTAAATTTTGCTTGCACTACCCCTTAAGAGTTTTTAATTTGGTAGGGAGAAAATAAAATATAAAAGAAACACTACTTACATGGATAACAATGATTTTTGTTTTGTAAAAAAGAAAAAGGAAAAAAAATTAAATTATAAAAATAAAAAATCAATTCCACTATTTTTTTGTTTTACGTTTTGTTCAATTTAAATTTTAAACTTAGATGATAGTTACAGCACACATATATCTTTATTTCTGACAGTTTAATATCATGTCAATATTTAAAATTTAAATTATAGCAAACAATACTTAAGTAACAATATTTGAAAAAATAATCATGAGAGTTTTTATGAGTAAATGAAACACAAGATTAAGAGAAACCACCTAGATCACTGAGAAAGGTAATAAAATAATTAGTATATTACGAGGGAAAAAATTTCAATCGAATATTTAACACAAACATTTAAATTTAAAATCAAGATCATTAGTTAAGTTAAAACAATATTAAGTAAATTGAATAAAATAATTAATAGTATAATTTTATTTATATTATCAATTGATTATAAATGATATAACCAGTAATCCATTGCTTACTGAATTTCTCATCATGCACTCCGTTGTGGATGCAATTAATTATCACAACTGTTTATCCCTAAAAGCAAAGATTAACTGAACAAGCTGATAAAAAAATAAAATAAGCATAATTATTTTAACTTAATTAATGATAAACAATTTTGTGTATGCATGAAACTGTTTTGAATATTTTTTTTAAAAAAAACTTTATTGTTCAAAGATAATCTTATTCGATTCAACCAAAATTACATCATCATGTAAAAAATACTTATATATATTCGTTAAAAAAATGATTAAAAAAAACTGTTTCTTTTAACAAGCAAATTATGAAGGTGTAAGGACTCTAGTAGAGTCAATTTTACTCCTATAGCATTCACTAGCACAAAATCTCAAATTCTTGAATAATAACTGATTGGTTGGAGCTGGTATTTATGTCATCAGCCAATGACTAAGGAGAAACATTGTTTTTCTTAACTGCATTAACTTTGTAACAATATTTGGATTTGGATTTTGATGTATGTAAAAGGAATAAGGGGATTTCTTCATACCAATTTTTTTGTCTTTTTCTTTGTGTCATCATCTTCTATATCTAGATGTTCATTTTTAAGTCGTTTTATTAATTATATGCCATCAATACCAACCTAATGGTCTTTCTCTCCATTTGTCATTACTTATCAAAAGTACGATTATTCCCTGTCATTTATTTAATGGTTTGAATTTTTAATCATGAAATTCTAGAACATAAAAGATACTACAATACCCAAAATATGATTAAAATCAAAATCTGTCATCTCGAATTAATCTTGTTTGTGAGACACGACTTATAACTGCACAAGTTCAATGTTCTTTAATACTCTTTACCCTCATTTCTTTTCCTTTTTCTCTCTCCTCCTCTCTAGTAAATCTTATTACTAGTCTTGGAGAAAGGAATTAAAAATGAAAGCATACAATGGAAGATTTCTGTGTATTTTCATGTACTTTAACTATTTGTAGGTAACAACTAGTTAGAGTGGAACAAATTAGAAATGATCAAGTTTTGTAATATATAGTACTACTTGGTTGATTGCTATTGGAGATAGAGAATGTGTTGGCAAATGTTGACTTGATTAAGCCTCCAAATAATGGGTTGCTCTGTCAACAAACCCTTCGCTCCACCTGTGTTGTCGCAGTTATTTGGTCATTTTCAGTGTACTTTACGCTACTTTTTACAACCTAATCAATTTGTCTACCCTAGAATGCCCCGAATTTAAGTTGTAGGTGAAGTTTGAAGATTCTTCTCTTATATCTTTAACGGGCTTTTGCATAAAATAAGATTTTGATATTAGGTAAGAAAACAAATTATAGATATTAAAATACTAGGTGACGGTTTAAATATATATGATCATTTGCAATTGTTAAGTATGGTCTTTAATTAAATGGTCACGACAAAGATTTCTGAAAGTACCTGCAAATAAAAATGTTTAAAGATGGGCCATTCAGAGCACAACGAAAAATAATCATGTTTCATTTGGGATTTTTGAACTGTGGTATACTTATTTTTATGAATGATTGATTAATGCCGATAAAATTGACAAACAATGATACCTGTGGTACAAAACTAAGTCAACAATTTCCAAGTTGGTACCCTTCTAGTGAGGTAGAAGTAGTTAAGTTATCATTTAGGAATTTCATGCTTGGTTTATATATGTTTATTTATTTATTCTCATTTCAAGTTTCAACTCTTTTTTTGGCATAAATTATGATCATATACTGCACAATCACAACTATCTATTGCATTATATATTAGTCTGCTTGTGCACTATTTCAATGCCAAATATTCTCTCCCTTCTGTGTGTCTGTTTGTTCTCTCTTTAGTTCATATCTATGCTAGGGAATCCACTCTTACCATTAAACTGAAATTGTGACAGAAAAAAGGCAAAATGGAGAGCCAGCCACTAGAAAAAGCAAAACCAAAATACAGAAAAGGCTTATGGTCACCTGAAGAAGATAATAAACTCAGAAACCATATCATTAAGCATGGTCATGGCTGCTGGAGCTCTGTCCCTATTAAGGCAGGTTAGTCCTTTTTTATTCCCTATGATTCATTATCACTCATATCAGTAGCATATTCATGATGTATACCTATTACCTAATACCTAGTAAAGGTTCATTATTCTTGGCTCTTATGGTGTCATATATCATTCCTTGGTTTCTCTTACCTTGAACTTACTTAACTTCAGATTAAATAACCAAGTAGAAACTTTTTGGCACTAATAAATTTGACATATCTAGTCAAATGAATTAATAGTTAAGACATTATTTGGCTGAATCAATTCTAATAACTTTGTCCAATCAATTCCAAAATTAGAAAAAGGGTGAAATGTGGTTAAAAGTTCAGAATCTTCATTGTGAAAGACTACCTATGCATTTTTCATGCTTCTGATTTGCAAACTTTTATATTTTATGACCGATTAGATACGCATTTTGAGCCAACATTATAGTAAAATTCAAAATGTTGAATTTAAGAAGAGATATGATGGGTGTTGGTTGTGAATAACTTTTAATTATTCGTTATTTATGTAGTATTCATATAAGGTGAGTTTCTATTTATTTTATTTGATGTTGAGTTGCTAACTAACTTCACTTAAATATCTAGGCTTGCAAAGAAATGGGAAGAGCTGTAGACTAAGGTGGATTAACTACTTGAGGCCAGGATTGAAGAGAGGGGTGTTCAGCAAACATGAGGAAGATACAATCATGGTCCTACACCATATGTTAGGAAACAAGTAAGTAAGCAAGCAGAATATTTTTTAATTTTTTTTAAAATTTTAATGATTTTAAGTTTACTTGCAAGTTTGAAGTTAATTTTGTAATTGTGGTCAGAGTAATGATACAGACTTAGATACCCAATAAGTAGTGCAAATGGACAAGTCAAGGCAAACATTTTTTTTCTTTTCTTTTTTCGAGGCCTTGAGTTAAAGAATGCAATTGGATAGGCCAGTTAGCTATTTCTATTTAACTTTATTTTGCAGAAGCAATTGGGTTCTATTTAAATAGTACTAAAAAGAAAAATAGATAAGACGATCAAACCATGAACTGGCATGGTTAGCAACTTCCATTTTTAAAGGAGGGGGAGAAGTGAATGTACATAGAAAAGACAATTGTTCTAGAAGTCTTTATTTTTTTTAATTTAAATTAAATCTTCCCCAACATTAATTGTTTTAGACGTCTCCATCATATATAATTAACAATCGGTTTATTAAATATGTTGCACGCAAATATACCTAGGTATTCTTTCCTCATGTTTGTTTTGGTATGAAATGCGGATTAGTATTTTTTATAATTGTGAAGGGTGTAAATAAAGATATATCCACTATTAATTTAGTTAAAGGACATCATGATCTCAATCCAATAAAATTCAAAGATCAATATAACTAGTGCTATTTTGAGGAGACATTTCATCATGATCCATGTTTGACATCTTAATTGCTTATAACTCTTCAAAACCAAAGCTTGATAGATTAATCAATAGTTGGCATTTTCTAGCTACTCATTTTCCAGTGTACACTCTTTGATTTTTCCTATTTCTTTGCTATAATATTTTTTTTATTAATGGAAAATTCTGAAAACAAATTAAATCATATTGGCCAGGTGGTCTCAAATAGCACAGCATTTGCCAGGAAGGACTGACAATGAGATAAAAAATTATTGGCATTCATATTTGAAAAAGAAAGAGATCAAAGCCAAGGAAATGGAATCTGATAAAGAAATTCAGCATGCTAGCTCAAGTTCAGACACAATGGAAAACTCACTCTCTCCTCAGAAACTTGCAACACAAGATCCAAGTTATAGTTTGTTAGAAAACCTGGACAAATCAATAGCACACAATGATAACTTTTTCTCACAAAGCTATAACTTTTCCAAGGAGGCTTGTCAGAGTTCCCTACCATTACCAAAACTCCTATTTTCTGAGTGGCTTTCAGTGGATCAAGTAGATGGTGGAAGCTCAGTGAATTCTGATGATTCCTTGGTCTTGGGGAATGAATTTGATCAAAATTCAACTTTCCAAGAAGCTATAATGCATATGTTAGAAGAAAACTTTGGTGAAGAGTATCATAATAGTCTAATTCACAGTTCAACCACTGAGGTCTACAATTCACAACTAAAGTCAACAAATCAAGTGGATGGAAGTGACTTCATCAATTGTATTCCCGGGAATGAGTTGTGTAGCAATTTCAGCCTAACCAATCATGCTATGTAAAAGTACTATTACAAGGCTGTTCAAAAAGGAAGAATAATTTGTAATTAAACATACAGAAAACAAAACAAATTTTAGCAATGTAAAGTTATTCTGCAAATTGTTTGAATTGTACTCCTACCCAACTCAAATAAATTCAGTAAGATATGAATAAAGTGTATTTCATTGTGATTCTTCTGGTGGTGTTTAGCATACTCAGGTAAATTTGCTTCAAATCAAGGAGTCAACGTAGCAAAATAGTGGCATGTCTCATTCAGTTTATTCCTTCACAATTTCTCAGCACATGCTTAGAGCCAGATGCATATGATTCAGTCCTTGACCGTAAGACCTTGACCTTAGGAACAGTTGCAAACTTGCAAATGATTTAGGAAAAAGAATCAATTAGTGAGAAGGGTAAAAAAGACACAGGAATCAAACTAAATCACAAATTTCAAGTTATTTTCGGCACATGTATGTCAATATCACAGCCTCTCCAGATTGTTAACAGCATGAAAAATGGAATTATAATAGCAGAACATCTCAAACGAGAATTATGTCAACAGGACACGAACGGCTAAGCCAATGGTCAATCTCAAACTTCAACATATTAATAACTTTTACCTAATCACTTGGTTCCTATTGAAGTTAGTCTACTCTTCACATAACATGGTGATGAAAGAAATAACTTTTCACCCATATCCTTGCTTGACTCTAGTTTTTGTTTTTATTTGACTAAAATATGTTTTTAATATATGTAAGTACGACTCAATATGATTTTTTCTCTAAATTTTTTCGGTATTTTGATTTTCATAAATTGATTTTTTATTAAAATAATTGGCATTGATAACCTGCATCTATTTATGTTAGGTTATACTATGTTATATCAGAATAATTGCTAATGTAGTATGTATGATTGGATATAGACCACATCACTGTTAAGTGGTGACAAAAATTATTTTTAAAATTTTTAAAAGAAAATATTTTTTTTTTGAAAGCCTAGAAGTAATAAAGCCATATACAGAGATTTTAAAGATATATTCAGTTATTTATTTATTTCTAACTAGTTCAGAGAGACTGAAGTTGGTCAATGACTTCAGGCAACAAGTAACTAATGCACAGATTGAATAATTTAATTTCTTTATCCACAAAGTAGTTGGTATATACACGCCAATGTGTCAGGTTTGCACACATAATAAATGAACATGGGCTAAATCTCCAACATGTAAACTAAAACCACACTTGTATTAATGATATTTAATAACCAAAGATACACAATAAAAAATAACTTTTTCTTTCCCCACAATGCTTGAGATTTGAAGCATTAGAAACAACCAAGGAGTTTCTTTGGAGCTGTTCCAGTTGCTCTATACTTTGCAGCTTGTTCCTCTGCCTTAAGAAGATCTTCCCCTTTCTTTGCCTCAATTATTGCTCTTCTTTCTTCAGCTTCCTTGTGGATTGCAGCAATTTTGTTTTTTATCTTTTCTGCAGCTTCTGCCTTTTTCTTCTCCAGTTCTTCCTATCAGATACAAAAAATAAAAAGTGAACTTTAATTTCTTTTTCTCTTTGGCCAGATTCAATGCAGAAAGAATCACAAGAAACCAAGATTTGAAATTACACGATAGAAGAAAATGAACACATAAAACATGATAGAATTACTAATGAAATTAATTCTTACTTCAATCTTTTTCAGGTCAGCCTCCACAGCAGCTTTCTTGCTGTTTTCCCATGCAGAAACGGATGAAAGCTTTTTGTGAGCCCTGCACAACAATTTCATTTAAATTGGTTTCCTAGACATTGTTGACCTCAAATATTCATAACATGTGATTAAATATGAATCTCTGTGGTTTATTTTCTAGTTGGAATCAATATTTAGACATATTTGTTACCAAATTGACAATGATGGTGATACTTGACAATGTATGATACTATGAATCTATGATGTATATTAGGCTCCAAGAGAGTTCAATGTGCAAAAAATATCAAAGATCAGCACAAGATAAACAAGGAAACCAACCAATAAATTTTCAGATAAAGCTTGATGTTAGATTGAGCATTTTTAGATAAAGCTTGATGTTAGGTCGATTAATCACCATGATTAAGGTGATTCAATTGAAGATTCTAGCTTCTGAACCAAAGAGTGTAGACTCTTACTTGTTTTCAGCTTTTGATTTTTCACTTTCTTCCCATGCTTTGATTAGTGACAATCTCTTCTCAGTTGCAACTCTTGCAAGCACTGCATCTGAAGACAAATGAGGCTTAATGACATAATCTGCAATGTCAATAAAAAAGGGCACATGAAGAGAAATTAAACATCATAATGACAAATGACATACCTCGGTTGACAGAGCCCTCAGTTGGTTTCACTTCGGCAACTTCTTGAGTCTCTGGCAATAACCAAATTAACAACAATAAACAAACAAAAACAAATGTGGAGACCGAGGTTATGTTCATACATATGATGATGAAACATAAGGTTATTTTTGTTGCAAACTATTGTTGGTCTGTTACTATATGCAGGGTCCGTCCAACGATAAACAAAACCTAAAACAATTTTTAAAAGAAATTTTGCACTTTAAATACGTTGGGCATTTTTACTAACATATGTGGTTTTCTTTTTATCAGTATATGATGAGGCCTTTTTTACTTTATAAGTACTAATATCAAATAGTTTTTTGCTGGTGGACCTAAAGCCTACGCTTTAGTTGCTTTACCCTTATGTGGTCCCTGTTTATATGGCATGTAACATGGTTCCAAGATTTAACATTAAAAGGAAATCAATCCCTCACATGTGAATGAACAAAATTCATTCTTTGTATCTCTTATGAAATGAAAAGAAAAGTATGGTATTTATTTTGAGAATGAAATAATTCCATTTGAGTACAGAGTACTTATGCAACAGAATATAAATATTTTGCTCTAATTCTGCTCCAATCAATCATTGAACTGGAAAGCTCATATTTCTAATTAGTTTTCGTTGGTAACTCTGTTTTAATCAATCCTCTAAGTTTGTGTGTGGATAAAATTTTTAAGGAGGTAACTCTGTTTTAAGTCACATACAAACAAGCACTATGAAAATTTGAACCAACACACCAATGCATCGCTACAAACTGGCTCAAAAATAGTAAAACTCAGAAAAATTCCAATCATAAGGCCTACTGAAGTTGTAAATGGATACAAAATATGGGTAGGTTTAAATTTGCGGGTACTTTGGCGTAAAATATGAAAGGTTTGAATTTTGCATGAAAGCTAGATTCTTAACAAGCTTGAGATTAGGTGATAATAATAGTTTAAAAACTTTATGCCAAATAATGTTGTACAAGGCTTGGATTTTAGAGAAGAATCACTCTGTTCGCTAATACAAGTGGAAAGGTGCAGAGTAATTTGAGAATAATGTTTTGGATTGAACTACAACAGGAAAGTTCCAGCAAAAGTGAATATGAAAAAATACAAGAAAACACAACCAAGTACAAGTAACAACTAATAATCAAATAAAATGAGCTTTTTTCTCTCCAAAAAAGTGTCAGAAAATAATAATAAAAAAACCATCTTCTCAGAAATTAATCAATTCTAACTTATTGTTTGTAACTATCTAAGAGAAAAACAACAAAAATATTTTGCTGCTAGAAGATTCTTCTGAGGATAACAAGGAATATGGCACGAAATTTTCAGAAAAATCAAGTCCAAAACCAGTGAGCAACCATGTAATAATTAAAAAGAAATTTCAAAGAAGCTAAAGGAATTGTCAATAAGAAAATCTCTCTTTTTTTTCTCAAACAGTTACAAGATAGTAAAATTAAAACACCCTTTGCAATAAAGAAAACACAAATTAAGTTCCTCAAAGAATAGGTTGATTAACCATAACGGATTTTTTTTATTTTAAAAAACAAGATAAATAAAGCACAAAACATATGCAGAGAGACCCCAACAAAAAATTGCACACAGATTTCAATTTTCTTTTTCTTTCTTTTTTAATCCTCACCAACCATATATATAATCCCTCCTTTGGGAACATGACAACACAACCAGAATCAGTATTATAATATCTTACTCTCAACTAAGACAAGAGCCTTGGACTCATCAGGTTTGTCATCAGAAGAAGGCACTGGAATTACAGATTTCTCCTCAGCCACATCCTTTGGAGCCTCAGGAACATGTTCAGCCTCAGCAGCTGGAGGAGCCTGTGAAGGAGCAGCAGCAGGTGGTGGTGTCACTGATTCTGACTCAGCCGTTTTGGTTTGTTCTTCTGTCATTTTTTTCTCCTATGAAACTCAGAAAACTCTGGCACACAAAAGTGGTAAAACACTAAAAAAAGGTGTAACTACACTTTCACTTATTTAGGAAAAAATCAACACTTATTGTGGAGAGAGTCAGAGAGAGAGAGAGAGAGAATTGAGAAAAAGGATTTTGATTGGTTGAGATATTATAGTTGGAGGAAGGTAACTGCTTAACTCTAAGTTCCAAAAGCTTAGCTGGGTGTTAGGTACTTGTGGCCTCACAATGCGTTGGCACAGTAACAATATATAGAGACCATTGAGGACTAGGAAAGCTACACATGCTAACAATTTATAGAAGCAAAAGTAATAAAAAGGATAAACCCAACAAAGTGCTCAATCACCATTCTACACCTGTTCTTGGTGGGTCCTTTCATTAATTTCTTCTTGATTTCATTAGTGACATGATTTCCCCCCCTACCAGTTTCGATACATTGAATTAAGGAATAGTGGTAATTTTAATGGTACCACGGGTGAATCCAAATAGAGCATATATGGTACTTTGGATTAAAATAAAATAATAATAAAAGGTTGTTATGATATCTGATTTTTTATTTAATTAGATTCATGGATTTTTCAAGACAGAACTGAATTGAACCGGATAAATAGTGATTCGTTATATTTTTAGTTGTAGCATTGTTCATGAATTTAGTAAATTAAATTCATTAAATTATTCATAAATTTTTACTAGTTCAATTTATGTTTGAGTTTTTAAATAATTTTTCAGCTGACAGTTTATTACCTTCAAATAAGGATGCACTGCATTTATTTATGATAATCGATTTCCCTATGTGCTTACCCTAAGATTTGATTCGCAATAAGAAAAGTAAGAAGCATACTTCTTCCACCATTGCACTAACCCTTAAGTTCTAACTTTATCATCCACACTTAATTATAATTTATTTTGTAGTTGAATTAACGCATTAATATTTTTGTTGTCAATTTGGAATAACTTGCTTCTGTTCGGAAGATGTTCCTTAATTCCTGATCGTTTTGTTAGGGAAAGTAATATATTTAATTAAATAGCAATGAATTGTTGTTACTCTTTTGTGTGGTTGATTATTCACGCCATTGTAGGCAAAGAAATTTGTGATAAATACAATAAAGTAAACCAACATTATTTAAGTAATCACCCTCCTAATTAATCTATTGATTGATGATGATAAATTGATCATTCATTGGTGTTTTCGGTTACATCACATATAAATTAACACATAATATAACGTGCTCTAGCAGTTTTAAACGTTGCCGTATTTGAATACCTTGCAAAATGGGAAATTTTCATCTCAAAATGTTATGATCAAGATTCCTTCATATCGTGCACACAACGGAATCTTTCGTGTGAGCCCACCATGTCAAAGACTCGAAGGAAAATTCATCATAGCTATACCCGCAAAAGACAACCTCATCATGTATCCCAATCGGTCTCAATCAACTAAGTTGGTTTCTTGCTCAACTTGTGAAATCTTATTATCGAAGCTTTTTTTTTTTATATATATATTTTAGATTTCAATGTTATGATTTTGAAACAAACCTCACCTAGATATGGTAGGTTTAAAGGATGAGCTTGCTTTTGATTTATCGCAATAAATTAAGTTGACGTTCTTTGTTTCAACATATTAAATTTGAGAAATCCTTTGGTTATTTCATGGCCAAATTAATTTTAGTTAATTGAAAATAATAACCATTCGATTTTGATATATCCTTCCAAGGAAAAAAATTATGTATGAATGATGTAAAAAGTTTTACATAATCATTCAACCATAATTCATATAAGTTAAATAATTTTTAAAATAAGTATCTTAAAGTAATTCAAATAATGAGATTAATTATTAAAATGGTGTTAATTGTAAGAAAAAAGTATTTTTTATCAACTTAAAAACATATTTAAAATTGTTATAATATGCATAAAAATTGTTATAATAATTAGGTAAATTATAAAAGTGTTTTAATATTTTCCTTAGAAGTTAAAAAGTGTTTATAAAAGTGTTATACAATAAAAGTCATTTTTAACAAAAACAAGCTCACACTAATTTTAAATTTTAACTTTGAATTGATTATTATAAATTAAATTTTATTAAATTAACAAATTTTCAGTGCCTTAAATATTTTCTAAAATAAATAAACTCAATTTTTATGCCCTAATACAAATTAATGTTAACTGAGGATATCTAATTTAGTTGGTTGAACAAAATATATGCATAAGTTATTTTATTCAAAAGATAATAAAAAATGTATTTTTTCTAAGGTCGTCATTTTTTTTTACCTTTTTTTCCATTAAAGCTATATGGATGGTTTGAGAAGGAATACATCTACCATCTACCATCTACCAAGGGACGCCGCTTATATTAGAGCTTAAAAAGGTTTGATATTCTTTTAGGATATTTATAATTCTTCCGAGGAAAAAATATCACCAATTAAAAATAATAATATTTTTTCTTTTTATAGACTTAACCATATCACCCTTGATTTTGTTATCAACGAATATTGTTCATTATTATTAATTAAACACGTCAAGCAAAGTCATTTTTGGTTAAGCTTCTCTTCTCAAAACCATTATCCAGAGTGCAACTCACAGGGCTCAAATTAACATGTCATCCCATTCAAGGTGTTTGTGTGTGTGTAAAACAAGTTGTATTGCTTTTAATTTTACTTATCATGTTTAATCTTGGGAGATTTTCATTTTAAATAAAAAAATCACTTGCAAAAGAATTATTATCTTATGTTTACTCAGATAACCCTTTTTTTAAAGATCTTAATTAGTGCGTGTTTAGGAATGCGTTTAATTTAGACAGACACATATATCCTTTTATTTTCACGTCAAAACATTGTATTGATAGAGAAGTTAAGATTAGTTGCTTCATAAAATTCATGTCGTGTTACATTGAGAATCGTTTCCAAACACGCTATTAGTTAACCCAAATTAATGCTAGCTCGGAGATTTTGGTAAATTGGTTGGTGAATTCATGTTTATGAAAAATGTAAATATGATGTGGGGCTGGTGTTGCTTCCCCCAACCTGCTTCAACGATTTATCCACTTATTTATTTTTTATTTGATGAGATTATGTCCTTATTCGGGTGTCATATTCAAATTGGAGTAGAAGTTAAAGTAGTTTTCTTATCTTTTTGTTACCTCCTCTTGTAAAATCACGGAAACAAACAAGTGTAATGTGGACACCAAGTGTGATCCTAAACCACGAAAACTAAAGTGATAATCAAGGAAAAAAAAATGGATGATGTGGGTCGAACAAACAAGTACAAATTGTGAAATTGACCGGGAAATTGTCACTATATACCCCTTTGCCTTGCAAACTGTTTCAGTGAGACAAAAAACACCTGTTTGCTCATTCCATGATTCCATCCCTTTGTTGGTATTCGGAATTGCACATGCCATGTTTCATTAGAATCTTGTTTGGACTAGAATCTTGGAGATGGTAAGATTCATTTGTGGCCATTCAGAATAGTAAGATGGGATAAGTACCATTTGAATTTGAACTGAGACTTTTAAGCCACCAAAACAAAAATATATCATTAATTGGAAAAGGAAAATAAAAGAAATGGTAGCATAAATGCATAATAATTCGATGTAGAGAAATTTCACCCTTTTGTATTTTGAGAGTTTGGTGTGTTTGTGTGTTTTTGTTAATGATATTCATAAATATGTGCTTTAAAAAATGTTAGAAAAATAAGTTAACTCTTGACAAAACCTATTATCATTAGTATTTATACTTATTTGATGTTTCTTTTTAGTGACTTTTCTTGAAGGATATTTTCAAGTCAGTTTTCATGTCAAATATTGAATTTTTTTTAAAGCCAAAAGGAAGGTGTGAGGAGGCAAAGCTACTAGGAAAGGCTTCCCAACTATGTTGACATTTCCACCCCGACAACACCTAACCCACACATGTATCTTAACCTAATGAGGAGCCCATTTCAGCACCAAAGGAGCTTTTGAGAAATGAAAATAGGTGGAGAATCCCACCATCTATAACCTAAGTTATAAGCAGCAAAAGATGCAAGCTTGCTTGCACAAACATTACCCTCTCTCTATATATGAGACATCCTAAAGTTTATAGAATTAGTAAACTTTATACAATTTACCAATAGTTATATATAGACCAAGGGGCTTATAAGCATGGACCAATAGCTTGGAATCTGTTTCCAGCCAAATCCATAACCAGTTTACAGAGATGGTCTTTTCCACAGCAATAATGGCTGCCATAATCTCAGCCATGAAAGCACAATTAATGCCAATATTTGCAACAAAAGCTCCCAAGAATTGCATATTGGGCTCATAAATAAACCGTCACAACATGCTCTCCCAGGATTCCCCTTGGCTGCCTCATATGTATTGATTTTTATCCAAGGAGATGGTGGAGCTTTCCAAGCCACAGTGGTTGTCTTTCTAAGTTTGACATCTCCACTCCAAATAAAGTTCTTCATCCATTGGCCACTATCTTTCAAGAGATACTTAGGCCAAAGATAAACATGGAAGATGTATGTGAGCATGTTGTGGATAACCGATTTGTCGAGCAAAATTCTTCCCATGAAAGAAAGCAATTTCCCTTTCCAGGCTAAGAGCTTGTTCTTGATGATGTTCACAATAGGTTGAAGATGAATTTTCGTTCCTTGGCTTCCCTTGGAACAGGGGAATCCTTAAATAAATAAAAGGAAGATCCTCATGCTTGAATCCCAAAATATTTGATAACTCAGAATTACGGTGCTGAGATATTGAGCCAGAATAAAAAGGGAATTTGGCTCTGTTTATGACCTGACCAGAAGCTTCGGCATACCTGTTAAAAAAAGACATAAGGTTCCTGATGTTCTTAGTCCCTCTAAAAAAAATGATAATATCATTCATATTTGTCCAATGTATTTAGAAGAATTAATTAATTTCTTTAATATTGATGCATTTTTGGGTCATCTCTTTTAACTATTAAGGATTGTTAATGAACTTTTGGATTGGTTTAACATAAGTAAAGCCTGAGGTTCATTAATTAATTATATCAATATAGTGCAAGTTTCTCATAGGGTTAATAAATATGCTAGAGATGATAACCATGATCATGATGACAATCACGTGATAATGGTGGTAGTGGATAATCTTAGTAGTTGTTGCAACAACAACCATAACAATTATGGTAAAATCAATCATAAAGATGATAGTAGTTATGGTGATGATAAGTTTAAGATATTTTAGGATATCATACATTAAATATTTATTGATTTTTTGTCTGATAAATCTTAAAGATTTTATAGTTAAATAAAATTTTAATTTGAATCTAAAATATTTTAATATTTACATTTCATTTTAATTCAATAATTGAGATTAATTATTCTTATTTGAACTTCTTTGAATCTTAGTAATTTTGATGTGGGATTGTCATGTAACCAATTCTTTTTTGATGTACAGTTCAGAATTAAATAAATAAAAAAAAATTCTTCATCCTCTCCATCGATTATTCTCCTTAAATACAGCAAAAGTTCTTCTCATTTTTATGATCCTGTCCTTTGCAACAAGACCTAAGTTATCTCAATTCTTAACAGAGTAAGGATTTTTTTTTTTTTTTCTGTTTGTAATTTAAGGAAAAGAAACATGACGAGTGAATGTTGCTTCCACTTTGTCACTTGATGCCCTTCAAAGCAAAAATTATTCTTCAAAGTAATTTACAAGAGTACGCTTCTGAATAAATATAAGCAAAGTTTCCTAAATGTAACAGGAATGTTCAATGCAAGCACAAGTAACAAATTAAATTAAATCAAAAAGTGCAACTAAGATTTACCTTGGCTTGCTTATAACTTGTGCCATGTATTCACCTTACAAGCAATCATTCAAGATTTTGTCAAAGAACAGTGATATATGTTTTCCTTACGAGGATATAATAGCAATCTTTTTTGTGCTTTTAACTCAGAAATACAATAGAAACAATGTATAGATAACCTCTCTTACATTTCAATTGATGTATTATGGATAAGTTTTAATGGAAATCAACCTCTCTGTATACAAAAAATAAAAAATGAAAATCAACCTCTCTGAAAAGATCTGTTCGTACGTATATATATAAGATAATAAAATGCTATTTAGAGAGTAATACCACTTGAAGTCTTACATTTGTTCAATTTATTTATTGTGAGTGAATCCATACCTTTAATTTCGATTATTTTAAGCGTCAAGCATAAATTGTGCATTTTGAAGTTAGTACTTTTATTTCATTGGATGCTGTTCTACACCAATGACTCACCAGTTTTTTTTTTTTTTTTTAATTTAGTGAAAAACATTTATAGTATGCATGTATCACTATAATTGTAGAGAAGAAAATCCACATGCTATAATAGTCATCGAAGAACTAAACATTGAGATGAATTTTCTCCCAAGCAACGGACAAGCTAGTTAGCATAGCCAATTAATTAAGGTTTGAACTTTGAGACACCCTTTCCCAAATTATTTATCTCTGCTTTCATACTCGTATATACGAAGCTCTACACCTTAACTTCATCAAATAATGAATAAGAGAACAAGTAATTACCTTAAATCTCACACATACAATATGCCAAATTAATTTAATAAAAAACAAATTTTTAGTCCCTATTCTTTCTAAAAAATAAATATAAATTTAATTTCTTTTAACTTGGAAAAGTGATAAATTCTCAGAGAAGATGAATTAAATCCACATAAGTTTGAAAATTAAATTTATCAAACATAAAAGTATAAAGATTTCGTGTTTGCCTAAAAAACATAAGACTAGAAATAATATATTAAGGTGTATAACTAAGACTGAAACTTTGATATTCGAAATTGGTGTATAACAATTTATAATTAGGCGAGATGACTTCTTATGATTAAATTGGAAGATTCTCTAAAAAAAAGAGACTAATGGTCCCCCTCCTCCCAACTAATGTTCTCAAAGTCGAAGGATTTGGATCCTCAATTCCCACATATAAACATTAAACAATGCCCAAAGAGATGAAGAAGAGGGTGTATTTTTAGCTATCCATTTATAAAAAAACCGTTACAAACATTACGAGGGAGAAAACATTATAGAAGCTTCTCTCTCTCTCTTTACCTTGCGTTGGACTAAACATCTATTAAGCTTTACTCCTATGAAAAATTGAAGACACCTGAAATTTTTTTAAAAAAAGATAAAGGAACAATTTAGAGTTTTCTTGTACATAAACTACATTTAAGAATGGGTAGAGACTAAAAAAATTAACGGCAATAAAATTGCGTTTCGCAATAGCCTTGAAAGTGTTTAAAACTTATGCGACGGACGAAATATTGTACCTTGTTTAAAACAGATTATTTTTTTTAGAAATTGAATAATGAGATCCAAAATATAGCATAATTCTAATTGAGTCCTTTATCCAATTTGCGATGGCAACAAATTACATATGAACAATTAGCTGAATAAATCATAAAATAATTTGATTTAAACAATGGGGACCTGATAGAATTAATAAAATTTGTTTGTTGTGTTCCTGTAAAAAAATGAAATTTATTTGTTCTGTTGTGTATTTTTTTCACTCCCACCACATGATGGAAATATAATTTAATTGTATATTTTGTCAACAGAATGATTCCGTTCAAAGAGCATTTTCAGAAAAAAGAAAACTTAAAGCAAACATAGGGGTCTAAATAGCATATTGGAGGTGAGAATAGCATCTCCCCAATAAGATCTGTTCATCTTTCGACTGAGGCCCTATATTGAAATTTAAGGCTCTTACTATGGGTGTACTTCTCAAAGGTAAGGGGATATGAGGGTGTACTTAGAGAATGAAGGTTTAAATAGCATGAGCCTTTTGTAGACCCGATATTCCCAGAAATCGAAACAAAATGGCCCAACTCCTTTGAGGCTCAGGAACTCCACCCTCCCTAGTCTATCTCTAGTGCTAGAAGACCCAGAATCAACCTTCTCTTTCACTTGTTTTGTGTGCGTATATATATTGAAGGTGATAAAATTGATTTTATATAATTGATTATAATTAAAATTAATTACAAAGTAATTAGTAACATGAAATAATATAAGAAAGGTCAAAATAATAAATAAAAAAGACAAAACATTGCAAGATATTACAAATAATTTTAATAAAAGTAAATAAAATATTTTTCTTATATGTTACCAATTGAAAAGTTTTATCATAGTTTTACCGTTCTTGTAAAAATAAATGAAAGCTTTTTTTTTTTCTTCTTAAAAATAAAAAAATTAATTAAAAATGAAATATTATGATTTTTTTCTTTCATCAGCGTATATGCCCCTTTTCTTTGTAACGAGATTTTTGCACTTACAATGTACCAAAAGAAAAATACTAATTAGCGTCATCAACGTATTTCACACTAGATATTGTTGATAACAGTTACATGCAGAAATTGGTTTAGTCGTTTAAAGTGGCCATTCAAACTAGTTTTTGTCTTTTATACTAAAACAATATAATTAACGAAAATGTTCTTTAACGAATAACGGTTATATATGTACGGTTTATTGGATTCATAGCTGCATCTCATGCAAACTCGAAATTGAACATGCATTTAATATTTTTGTATTTGATAATACAACATTTTAATTATTAAAGTTCGTTACAATTTTTTTTTCATAATAAAGTATTATGTATTATGTACTGCAGCATGATGATGATGAAATTATTTTACTGCTAAAATTGATCAATAGTTAACATTAAAACACAACAAACAAATTCTCTCTAACTTCGAATGTTAATATTTTTGCATAAATGAACAAAAAAAAGTGAAGTTATTAAACTATATATCAAATTTAATATTACTTTTTTTTAAAGAGATTCTAGTGATAAGAACGATACGTAAACCATAATAATTAAAAACATAATAATAGAGAATTAATTAATTCTCAAGAAGAGTTGTTATGGAAATTAAAGCAAGATATATAAGAAATCAAGAGAAAGAAAAAGAGGTATTAAATGAGGTCTCCACCTTCTTCAAACGAAAAAGAAAAGAAAGTAAGAAAAATACCAACAGTGTCTTAATAATGTGCAAAGTCCAAAGAGGATCGAAGGGAAAAAGGTTGGTCCCATATACAATTAAAGACAAAGACCAGCAAAAAGAGTTTCTTGACTTAAAAAAGAAAACAAGAGAAAGACTAGAGAGAGTTTATTGAAGAGTACAAAACTATCCAGTTCTTTAACTAAATAAGATATATAAACTTTTGGTTAAATTGCAAAGTAATTTACAATTTAGAAAATATTGTAAGAATTGCAGTAAAAAATAAAATATTTTAAAATAGAAATTAAATAAAAAAAAGTGTATAAGTTTAAATATAAAAATAAAATAAAAAATATAGCTAGACTCTGTACGTATATATAATAACATGCTGGAGCACCTAGTCTTATAAGCAGAACGAGCACCCAACAAACCTGAACTATCTTTTTATATTAATTATAATTTCATTAATTTTCTAAGTTATTTAAAATCTTGTGTTTTTCATTTTAAAATTGTAAGATATAGCTATAAAAATATAAAATAAAAAAATAATTTATTAAAACATAAAAAGTCAAGAAGCATATATATATAACTGTTCACAAATAAGTGAATAAAAATTAAATGAAGTAACACATTAAAATATTTCAAAAAAAGTTTAAAGAAAATGCCATTTGGAAGAACTTTAATTAATATTATAGATAAATTATATTCATAATATATATATATATATATATATATATATATATATATTGACATTAACTGGTCCATATGAGAACTTTACGCGTGTTAGATGTCATCTTCAATCACCTTATCAGTATTGTCCAAAAAATTGGAATACATGTGAGGAAAACAAGTAGACATTTTAAAGGTGTCTCTTTCAAACAAGAGAACAAATATTAAAATTAAAGAGGAATATGCATGCTTTGTAGACTACCATTAATTAATCTGCAATTTTCTATATACATATACTAGCTACTTGCAAGTGTTTAATACTCTGGGCTTGGCTAAGAGAAGAGATATTTGTTTGGAATGTCTTAACAACTTAATTATCTTCCATGTGATGGATCTTGTAAAATCCCATTGAGGATGAGCATTTGTTCTAACTCTAAGTAAAGTTAAGGCTAAAAAACAAAACGAATATATTCTTAACTTGGAAATATTAGACTGAACCAAAACTACTTATATTTTTCTTGAAGAAGCTATGGTCATTTATTTAATTAAGGAGCATGCATGCAGTTAAATATCTCATTTTAATATTTTTACTATTAATAAGTTTTCATGTCAAACCGATTAAATAATAAAGGTCTATTTTTTTATTAAACAGGTTTACATATAATTTAACTTAATAAAAAATATTAAAAAATATAGACCTAACATTAATTTATCTTAAGTCTTTGGAATGAATAAGTAAATTCACTATGCATAAAATATTACCCCTTGACCTCTGACCTCACAGTCCATGTTCATAATAACCAATAATTTGATTGCTTTTGAAAAGGTAATTTAACTTTATAATTTGTTGGAAATTGCCATCATCATCCATTATGCAAATTAAATTGCAAGGACGGGACAATGATAGAACATGCTGTTGTGGCCCTCAATGAGGTTGCAATATGGAGAAATGGGACAATTTCTTTAGACAAATAACCAAAAAATAGAGGTTTAAAAATGTAGAGAAAACTTCTTAGATCCGTTTAAGGGGTAACGAAAAAGAAAGAAAAGGAGGGTGATTGATTTGGGAAAAAGAGTGAGGATAAGATCCAAATCCAATTAAAAGAAGTTTGACAATGATGCTTACTGTGGAGTTGGGTACTGTTATAAGTAGCATTTTAATGTGTATTGTAATGGATAAATATTTATTTTTATATACTCAGAATTTGCATGTAATAAATAAATATTTAAAATATATCAATTATATTATAAATATATAATAAATAATTTAATTTGTAATACAAGATTATTTTTGAACTAAAATAGATAAACAATTAAGGAAAGTAAGTATATAAACAAAGATAAAAATATTTGAAAGAAATAGTTTTTTTATCAACTGCAAAAGAGTGTATGAAACAGATAACAAGAAAAGAGAGTATTAAGAATATCAAATTGAGAAGAGGAGAGTTTCACACCTAAATTGAGAATTATTTTACATTTTTTTATGTAGAGAATTATATATTAATTTTACGTTAGAGCAAGATGGAAACAGTAAAACTATCATCATTAATTGGCGTGGTGAAATAATGCACCGAACGATTTAACACGAGTTGTTATAAATTTTATTGTATAAAAAAAAAATTCGATTCTTACGTATTAAAAATAAAAGACTAGCATTAATTAATGATTGACGGATATGGATCGTTACATACAATACAACTATAGGAAGGTCTAATAATTTGATTGTAGCTACGTGGACAAGGTTCATTGTCAATATAATTGTACCTAACAGCTTATATATATATAGACAGAAACACTTGTAGTATCAAGAAGAAGTTTTGACGCAATATAAACTTGTTATTTAAAATTAAAAAATATAAATGAGAGGACGTTTTATAAATTTAATATATGATATCATTCTAAAAATGGATTAATAGAAGCCATAAACTAATTTCGTTAGCACCTGTAAATTTATAATTATATATGCAAGTTATATAACAATGAACTTAGAAATTTGAAGAAAGGGGAACCATTTTACTCACTGATCGAGTCGTTGCATGAGTTAGGTGCTGCCTTTATTTGTTGGCGTGGTGTAATGGTGTTGTTGTTTTTCTTTTCTTTCCTCTTCTCTACTTTTCTGGAAGTATTGCTGTGGTGTTTTTGTCAAAGAATTAGGACGTGACGAATGAATACACTTAATGAATTCAGAATCTGATGATAATAAACAGAGAACAATTAATAATTTATTTAAGATCCATTAAAAACATCAAAATTAAATTATCAAAATGATTAAAAACAAACTTATATAGTTGATCTATCACTTATTTTATGGATTGATAATGAGTTTATCTTTCATATATTTTTTATGATAAGAATCATGCATAATAAATATATTAGGTCAGCCATTTGCTGAAAATTATTTTGGTTTATTAAATTTTTTTTTAATAAATTAACCAAGGTGTTTAAATTAATGTTACGTAAGTTTCAAGTTTTCTGTATCAACTTTTTGTTTATTGGCTTACTCAAATATTAATGTTTTATAAATACAAAATTAATTATTGCAAATGTTAGATTTATCATACGATTCAAGTTTATACAGTAAAATATACTATCATTTGAGATATATTTCTTAAGTTAATCTCAAGTAAATTGTAAACAATCTCTTCTTAATTAATTTTTCTAGATCATATTTTCTTTTTCATTTTTACACTCAATTCCTTAATTTTTTTTCATTTGATCTTCTTTTTTCATTCTCTATCTTCTTTAATGTTACACTATTTATTTTAATAAAATTATATTCTTAATATCATACTGTTCATTTCCATTATTACATTTTTTTAAGGGTAAGAAAACAAATTATTTATTATTTCGTTTGATCTTTATTAAAATATGTACACTATTTATTATTATTTAAAAAACATTTTTGGCTACAAAAATACATATGAAAAGTCATAAATATGTTCTTTTATACATTTTAAATTTATTTCCTATGCAATTAACAAATTTTTAAAATTTCCAATTCAATAAACTTATTTAACATTTTTTTATTTTAACTAAATTCTTTTTTCAGAGTTTAGTTGTTTTATTGTCCAATTTTAACAAATATAATTAAAGATAGTTTCACACTTAAAAATTAAAATAACGTGAAAAAATCTATTAGAAAAGAGAAAAAAAAAGAAGTGTTTGAATTTGTTTACCATCGAAATTAAAATAACGTGAAATTATTTTTTTTTTATCATACGAGTATACATAAAGATTTTGGTAGAAAAATAAGACTCACATGCTTGTCGGCTGTGTGTGCACACCAAAAATTCAAAAAGAATAAAGAGTTGTCGGGGTTAATTTTGTCATTTTAAATTTCCTCCTTTCTTATTCACAAAGTACTAATGAAAACTGAAAAAGAAAACCATACGTCTCATCTTTGTTCCTTTTATTTATTTCCTCTTGCCCTTTGTTAAACTTTGTTTTAGAATGTGTTATGGAGAAGCTTTTTTATATCAAATTCATTTTTGTTTTTTAGTTTGCTAACCATGCAAGTTCAGTACAAAATCTAGCATCTCTTTGCTTTCAGAGAACCCCCATACATCACTCCAGTGATTAACTAAATCTATCAAAACACCAAATCAAAGTTTCAAAATGAACACAGTATCCCCCAAGTCACCAATGAGGTGCCTCTTATAAAAGCACCGTCTAGCATCTACAATACAAGAACTGCAAAATTTTGTTAGCCTGAAGCCATGTTCAAGTCACGGAGCAAGAAGAACAAGATTAAAGCTGTATTCAAACTGCAATTTCAGGCAACTCAGGTAAAATGAAGCGAAATAAGTATTTATCCATTATATACTAAATGACAAAATGAGGTTTGGCCTAGTAGTTACAAAGTTACAATTGTCATTTTGTCATATTGCCAGGAAGTTTGAAATTTAATACAGAATCACTTATCACATTGTAGATTTAGGTAAGTGAGTTTGATAACTTACTTATTGTGGTGAATTTCATGCCAATGCATTATTTCATCAGGTGCCAAATATGAAAAAGTCAGTACTGATGGTAGCTTTGGTGCCGGATAATGTTGGGAAGCCGACGGTGAAATTAGAGAAAGTTGCTGTCCAGGATGGAACCTGTTTATGGGAGAATCCAATCTTTGAATCAGTTAAACTCGTTAAGGACACAAAATCTGGAAAACTTCAGGAGAAAATCTACCATTTTGTTGTCTCAACTGTAAGCAGTAGATTTAATTGCATACTATCTTTTACCTGTCTAGGATATGTTGCTGGAAAGTCTAATCTCTATAGGTTCTTGCAGGGATCTTCAAAATCTGGCTTTCTTGGAGAATCCTCGATTGACTTTGCGGATTTTGCTGCAGAAACTGAGCCACTGACTGTTTCCCTACCTCTGAAGTTTGCAAATTCAGGCGCAATCCTACATGTTGGTGTCTTCTATTCCCCTCCCCACCTAGTTTCTTGTCTCTCTATATCATGCACATGATTACACATCTTTAAAAATATGGGCTTCATCAGAGCTTTTTCTTTCCATTCATATTCCATATTATTTAATATCATCAGATTACAAAAACCAAATATAATTCCTCAAATAACATATGTTGAGACAGGTGACAATTCAGAATGTGGAAGGGGTACATAGAGATCAAAGGTGAAAATGAACCATGCAGCCAGCTAATTTAGTTTAATCTCTACAAATTTCCCTTTGTTTCTTGATTTTACTTCTCTCCTTTTTATTTACCTGTTGCAGCAGTTTCAGAAATGGGGAAGATAATTGGAATGGAAGCTCAAGACACCTACTGAGCATTTGCAGTACAGATGAAGGTTCTCATAATGCTGATAAAGTAAGGTTTCACATGATACGGTGGCTTTATTCAGCTAGCAATTTCTATTGTACAAAGTTGAAAATTTCCTAAACAGAACCTTCTTAAGAGGATAAATTAAGAAAACAAATAATCAATATTACAAAATTTCAGTAACTACTAATATTTTAAAGGATGAGAACCTGACAAAGACAAGCATCTAATGGCGTCACTTCTGTGGCAACTTCATGGCAGGATTTTCCCCAGCTATTACCACCCTTGAGACAAAATTCAATGCCATCAAGAGGAACTATTGAAACCATTGCAACAAGAGCTCAAATGCCTCATATGGGGCCAATGGGTTCAGCATCAGATAGGAGTTTAGGTGACTACTGGAGAAAAAGCCTGGAAGATACTCTTCCTCGAGAAAGATTACAAGAGCCTTCAGATAATGTCACTGAGAACCTCAAAAGTGAAGTTGCTTCTCTTAAGAGGAAAGTGGAAGAATCAGAACATGAGTTACAATCGCTTCAGAAGCTGATGGAGAAGGAATGCAGTCGAGGACAAAGTATGTCAAGACAGATAATCAGCCTCAGAGATGAGAGAAATATGATCAAAACTAAATATGAGCAACTCCTGTCCCAGCAAAATGAGACCAAATCTTCAAAAGCCTTACAGACTGAGATTGCAGATGCTAGACAGCAGTTAGAAGCAACAAAAGAAGAGTTTCTTTATGAAAAAGAGTTTAGTTCTAATCTTCAATTGCAACTCCAGAAGACACAAAACTCAAACTCTGAACTGCTTTTGGCAGTGAGAGAACTTGAAGCAATGCTGGAACAAAAGAATAAGGAATTGTTGGAAAATAATAAAGAGAATGAGGATGCCACAGAATTAGATCACTTGAAGCAGAAAATTGCAGACCAGAATGGTGAAATAGACAATTATTACAAGCAATGTGAAGAGCTAAATGGGCACATAAAAGAGCTCAATTTTGAATGTGAGGTTCTGAAGAAAGAAAACCTGAATATCTCTTTGAGATTAAAACACGGAGAAGAACAACAAGTTGTGTTGCAAAATAAACATTCAGCTTCTTTGGCAACTATAGAACAACTTGAATCACAAGTACAGAGATTAGAAGAGAAGATAAAGAATCAGGCAGATGATTTTTCAGAGACTTTGATTTACATCAATGAACTTGAAAATCAAGTCAGTGATTTGGAGAGAGAACTGAAAACGCAAGCAGAAAAATTTGAAAAAGATTTCCATGCTATGAAATGTGCAAAACTTGAGCAGGAAGAACGGGCCACCCAAGCAGAGGAGACATTGATAAAGACAAGACACAACAATGATCTCAGATGTCAGCGTTTGCAGGATGAATATAGAAGTCTTTCTGTTGAAATGGCATTGAAAGTAGAAGAAAATGAAAAGAAGACCATGGAAGCTTATGCAGAAGCTGATGAATTTCGGAAGCAGAACAAACTTATGGAAAAAATGCTCCAGAAATGCAATCAAGAGCTCAGGCTTATTACAAATCAGAATGAATCAAAACTGCAACAGCTCTTGAACCAAATAGATTCAAAACAAAAGGCAATAGAAATGATGTCACAAGAACTAGAGATTAAGTCCAAACAACTTGAAGATCTACAAAGGCACAGGGATGAACAGGATGAGGCATTATCGAAGCAAATTCAATTGCTCAGAATTGAAATTAGAAAGCTGATGGCAGAGGAGCATGCATTGTCTAAAACTGAGTCAAAAGAGAACATGACAACGATGTTAATGCTAGAGAACAATGATGAGGAGGAGATAAGGCTTGGCACCCTAATGTCAGAAGTAGAAATCCTTAAGACCCAGCACAATGAATTGAAACATAACTTGCACACGGAACAAGCAGAGAAAGAAAATATGAAGAAAAAAATATCTCAATTAGAAGGAGAGCTGAAGAAGAAGGAAGAAGAACTAAGTGCTGTAGAAAAGAGGCTCAAGAATAGCAAAGGACAAGCAACAGCCACAAATATGAATTTGGCTTCATGGCACTACGAGAGTGCTGCATCTTCTTCTTCCACTAAGGATCGCAATAGTATGTCAAAATCAGAAATGCACAAGGTAATTTTCCAGCTCCTTTGCTTAGAATCGTAATTAAGAATGTTAGTATCTCTCTTGCATATTAGGTCAGGTTGCATGTTATCACCACAACCACCCCCTTACAAGTACACTACATAGTAAAGAGAATTGAATAATCAAGATAGGACCCAAGCAGATTGTCAAAATTTTCTGAAATGAAGTAATAATTAGAATTTTCAACAAACAGATGAATCATCATTTTCAGGGAATGTCAAAAATTTTAATACCTACTGTAAAGCGAACATTTGACATGAACACAACAAATACTTAAAGAAACTGTGTGAAAACACATTATAATCAGTTTGGTCATACTTACATGGAGTGCTTCTCCTTAATGCTTTGGGGATGATAATGCCATTTTTTAGTCATTAATACAAAGTTAAGTCATATGACAGCTGTTTGATGATCAATGCACTAGACTAAAATTTTGTGCTATCTGCCAATTGATAGTCAGCAAAGTTAACCGCAATACATTTTATATTGTACATTGCCTGTGTTGCATGCAATAGAGTTAGCAAAATGAAAGAGTAGGGATCATTAGTATTTTTCTCTCTTCTGTACTGTGAACACAATTTTGTCCCCTGGTTAAGTAGGTAACAAAAATTCAGGGTTCTGTGTTGTGCCTTGAGCTGTTTTTTCTAAAACTAATTTGAAAATCAAACAAATTACTTTTTTTTTTGCTGCCATCCTATATCTTATATTTTAGTAAATAAAATGAATTTTAAAACTTAAAACTCTGCTAAAAGAAATATACAATTAACCAATGAACTTGTAGCTCAGTCTTAGTCTTTAAGATTTGAATGTGATGTTAAAGTCAGAGGTTTGGTCCTCCACTAATTGATCTTTCCCTTCTCTCTCCCATGAGCTTGAATCGAATATTTAACCTAAAAAAGAGGAAAGAGAGACAATAGCTAATTAAAGTTTACTTTGGTTTTGATTAGCACACATTAGTTGATGACTTGATTATATACATTAACTTATAATTTTTTTATATTGGTAACATAAAGGAAATGGATGATGCAAACACCCTTGTTGACAAGTCTGAAATAGGAAGAACGATATGCACTTCAGCTGAGAACAAAGTTTATCTAGCATCACACACAAGGTAAAATCGAATTCCTTTTCTATCGTCTGAATTTGTAGTTCCCTTGAACACAACGCATTAGACTTCTTATCATCCATTAACATTGAAATAAAAAATTGGTGCTTCAGGCTCTGATATAGTACACCACTCATGACTCATCTCATCCAGGATGTTATTTATTTTAAATTTTGTCTCCTCTTTACATTGACAGTGAAGTGAAAACTTGCTTGGAGAATGAGGTTATCATCTTCAGTAATGATCATGCTGGTGAGTGTCATACAAATAAATTGTTGAATGAAGTGGAAGTACTAAAGGAAAGGAATAAATATATGGGAACTCAGCTGAAAGAAATGGAAGACAGATATTCAGAGATTAGTCTTAAGTTTGCAGAGGTAGAGGGAGAAAGGCAACAACTTGTTATGGCTCTACGTAATCTCAGGAATGGTAAGAACTAGAATTCTTTACAGGCGTTATTGCTCACGTACAAAATACACATGGGTTATGAAACAGACAGGATATCATGGTCATTTGGTCGAATACAGATCAAGCTTAGCCATTTCACTTCAGTCGAATCTACATTTTCACCTCCTCCAATTTAAATTTGCTGGGCTGCTTAGTTCATTATTTCGGGTCGAATGATGCATTGAATTGACAAGGTAGCTATGGGTTGTGGCCTCAGATAGGCTATGTAGAAAATGGATTATAATTTATCATCTATTTGAACAATTTTGGGGTACATATATTGCAAACTTTATAGCCGATTAATAAGGCCAATGATGCTCAGATTTTTTTTTAATCAGAAAAAGACAATTCTTTTTTGGTATTCAACGGGGCTAAAAAGCCCGGAAAAAGAAAGCTACACAGAAATTAAAGGAGGAGTCACAGCTCCCATCGAATAAAAAAAAACAATTGGCTTAAAAAAGCACGCAATTGTTCAAACATCAAAAAATCTCCCTCAGGTCTACACCCCAAATTAGCAAAAGACAATTTGAATATATATAAACCGAGTAGCACCAGCAATGCCACTAAAAACTATATGATTTAAGGCATAGTTGCCCGATAATGTCAGCTAACAGAGGTTAGGAGTATTTTAACTCATTATATGAGATAAAATAATTACTAACCAAAGAGAATAATACTCCAGCTAGCTAAAAATAACCAAAACCATCCCTTATACATTTTATTGAAAATGTGAAAGATCAAAGAACAAGGCTACTGAATTTTGAAAACCTATCATCTAGCTGTGGTACTTGTGCTTTTCAAAAGCTGTTGGCTAATTTAGAAGCACCGATTTTAATTTTCTAAATAATTAAAAAGGGCTACTTGTTTTTGTTTTGTTTACAAAAAGCTAAATTTAAAAGCAGTTTGACTGTTGATTAAATATATATATATATATATATATATATATATATATATATATATATATATATATATATATATATATATATATATATATATATATATATATACACACACACATATTGTTGGAAAAAAAATCACCTGTATGTAATATTAACATTTCTTTTTAATCATTTTGGTTATAGCAAAACATTTCTGAATTTCTTATAATTTTGGTAAAATAATAAAAATAGAAGCACTAACAATTTTTTGGTTAAATTTTGTACCAAATATGCAAACCTTCTTTTTTTATATATGGATATGAGTAGCCTACTAGCCTATGATACTTTTTGAATAAAGAAGCAGACTTTTTTGATAGGAAGAATCAAATCCACAACCTTTTCTTCTTTCTTAACCACCAACCAACTTTATATCTCTTACTTTCCACCATTAACAGGGTGAAAAAAAACAAACTAAAATTGCTATCCTAAGCAGGATCGTAGATCTTAAATGAATCATCATGTGAAATCCCCATTGGCTTCAAAGATAGATTATCCAGTACGCTATCTAACTTCCTGTTCTGATCTCGAACTCCATTTTCATCACCAGTCTGAGAATTACCCTCTTATTATGGTTTTAAACCAAAATACCTTTTAAAAGGTTAAAGCCACTGACGTATATAATATAAATTCTCCATTCTTTTCTTCAATGATGGATTATTGTGCCTGTTATAGTCCGCATAAACTAGCTGGTAATTAGGCCAAAAAACTCCTTAATACAATGATGATTAATAAGTAATAACTATCATTGCAGACTTGGATTCCCTATCATAAGAATAAGAAACATTCAATGACGTAGGACAATATGAGTCATTAGATGAATGAGTATAAATCTATCTAACGGTTTATATTTTGTCACGTGTTCACCGCACGGTGAATATGAACGAAAACTTCCCACCTACATATTGCACCTTTTATGCATTCATTAACACATTGGGAGCAAGATAAAACTAAAAAGGAAGAATAATTCTACCCCCTTTTTCTATCTATGCCACTTATGGCTATATTGCTTATTGCCGTTAATGCATTGAAAAAGGTTATATAATTTGGTTAAAATCATTTGACTATTGCACTACTTATATATTTTCACTTTAACACTAGCATATAATCAAAACGTACCTTCATCGATCTCTTATCATTAGGAGTTCATGTTGAAGTGGAATATCTTGCTTTCTTGATTGAGTTTGAAGATGGACCTGATTGCTTCTGTCTTTTCTGTTCCGGAACATTTCTAGATGCTCTATTAGGTTGGTACTTAAACAAATCAATTACGGAAGGATTTATTCTCTTAGAAGTCTTGGACATGCTCCCTGGGTACCCAAAATAAGGGCCAGAGTTCTCACTTGATAATGATTTTTGACGCAATCCGCTCTTTTCTTTTACTTTATTAATAAACTCAGTTGTCCAAGGTGAATTCTTTAATATAATAGCTGACTGGCGGGCAAATGAGAATGGAGTTATGCCCAAATGTGAGATTTCCTCCTTGAATGGTGATTCTAAGTTTCTCATCGATGCCTGAGTTACAACAATGTTTTTGCGGGGCTTGAAATCAGGAGGAAAAACATCTTCTCGAAAATCTGGTTCAGGGTAGTTGTCAACTTGTCCTCGTGTATCTTTAAAGGATCTCCATATTTTCGATGAGCTGGATGCTGGGTGACTACTATTATCAAATGACAATTTCCTTGCAATTTTATTCTTTCTCATCTGATCTGTCTCTGCCATCAAACTTGTGAAGTACATGGAATCAGGAGTGGCAAAGCTTTTATCAAATAAGGGGTTATCTGTCAAGTCCACCACCTCACCTCTAATGTCTCCATGCAGCTTCTCAGAATTACTAAAGTTATGCCAATTCACACCTTTGCCCATCAAAGCAGTGCCCAGTATTTCATTTTGAGCCAACTCTTTATTTTTCAAGGATAAACTGGGTTGTTTCAGTTTCTCTGATTTGTGGGGAGCTTTGCAGTTCCCTGGTGAATAAGAGACTCCAGAAAGGTTTCTCATTGTAACTGCACCGGTGCTTTGCTTTTGACTGAAAAACTCACTCATGGAAAAACTTGCGTTTGCGAAGTCACTAGATCTCCCTGCATTTTTTGACATACCAAAATCAAAAGGTTTTGGCAAGGTAGAGGAATCCGGGACAGCCTCAACTACTTGATTTAATGTCTCAAATTGCAACAATTCATCCAAAGATGGTTCATCTATCTGATCACTACTTATAGGATTTTTTCTTTTTCTTTCATTTTCAACTTCATATAAACAACATCTATCTGAGTCCAGACCAGAAGATACTGAAGAGGAGCAATCTGTCATTATGGATTTTGAATCCTCCGGTTCCCCATATCTGCAGAAAACACTGAATAGAGAAATACTTTCTTCTGGAACATGATACTTTTCTAAAACATGCATCCTTTGCTCATGTGACCATGCAAGAAACTCATTAAGCATGACCCCTGAAGATAGTATATAGTGTGCAGTTAAAGGATTTATTCCAGGAAATTCTGTAAGAAATGACTCGGCAAAAGTTACTGAGTCAGGCATTTTAGGATACAGACCCCTTGTCATATTGGTAGCACTCTTAATGCAGCTTACAATAACTTCATTTGTCAACTCAGGTGAGTAAGAGAAGAATATCTGCAAATCAATTCCCAGGCTTGTTGCTGCAGCATAGAGCCTATCTGAGGATTCCATTACAGTTGAAAGAAAGTTAAGCTCTCCTTCAAACACCTGGAAAGAGAATATAACATATTTAAACCAGCTCAATGTATAGGTACCTAACAACCACCATCACAACAACTCTCATATCTTAATCATATTTACATTTATTATGATGCTTCTATTCCATCATATCTCAATATAATAAGATTCAGAAAACTAATTATATCAGCTACCTTGTACTAAGAGTTTATATCTTCCAAGCATCTAATACAAAATGATGATGGCTATGATTAAAATCCCTTAATCCCCTAATCCCCCTTTCTGCAGGGGTTTATATAAGTTTTTACTCTGTGATACATTAGTCTTCCAAAGGGTCTAAAGGAAATTTCAAAAATAGAAAAGCTGAAGCCAAGTTCTGAGATTGAGATTCTTTCCCTCCAAAAGGCTTCTCAAATCTCAAATAACTCCTAACAAAACCAACTGGTCAATGTCAAGTACCTTCAATTTTTCTAGAGCACTACTTGACATTGCAGTATTTTATAGAAACAGTTAAATAAATAAATAATTAAATATCACACAAATGTAATTAATATAAAAATTGAAATTACCAGAAAGCAACCACGGAAGTAAAAACTAAGCAATGTCAGAACATCTGTGGCAATATTCTCAATACATAAAGGCAAGCTTGAGGATGCTTCAGTCGCAGGAGTTGCTTTCTTCCCAAGGTTTCTACTATCATACTGTGCCAAGCAAATAGCAGAACTTAATATAATATCCACAGGCAAATCTAAATCACGTTCAACAACTTGAATTCCTTCTTTCTCCATTGCAAGAATTAATTGGTAAGAGCTTCTTCTAGACATTATCATTTCCTTATCTACATTTTGAGTATTTACGATCATAACTGTTCCAGGAAAAACCTCCATGCTTTTATGATCATGCTCAGTTTTCACAGCAGGAATTAGTGGCGCATGATTATCTGCTTCAGGTGCAACCTTTGAAGATTTTTTATCATAGCTTTGCTCCACAGGACAAAAGTTCAGTAGTCTCTCCAAGTTCTGGTTCATACTTTCCTTATGATTGAAAATGAGACGAGTCTCACTTTCCTGGAAGACAATCATTCTTAGTTGCATGAGTGAGTTCATAATATGTTTACAGGTTGATTGGTAGACAATATATGAGCTAGGAATTAAGAGTAAAAATCAATTGATGCAGCTAATTCAGTAATTCCAATTAAAATAGGCAACAGATGAAAGCATTTTATTTCAAGACCAGTACCTCAGAAATTCCAACTTCGTTTACTATAATCACAAATTTGAAGTTGCAGTCATCTTCCTCTGTGGACTAAACTTGTAATTTTGTTAATAATTACCAGGCTAAGCCATTAACCCACCACTCCCCTTCAAATAAAAATTGTTTCACATTTCCGTATCTGTTCAAATATAGTATTCCTACTAAAGCCTTCTTTCTGGTCTACTTAGACTGGTACACATGCAGAGATACAGAAGCAAGAACCTGTTGTTACATTTCAATTTAAAACCAATTGACACTAAGTGAAGTTGCCTAACAAATATATAAGCTGCACCCCAAGAACTGAGGCAGGCGATATGAGACTTCCAAACACATGTCACAAGTATGATACTGTCCCTCAAGTCGTGAATAAGTAATACACCAAATTAGTTGATTAAATTACGAATATCAGTCAATTGAGTTCCTGAAATTACAAAGTCTTTAAAATTACCGACTACAATCATTTCAGAATTTAGTCTCTGACGTTATATAAAATGGTCATTTTAGTTCTTGATATTACAAAAATAAGGACTAAAATGGCTGACATTTGGTAATTTCAGGAATTAAAATCACACTTTTGTAATTTTAAGGATTAATATGACTACTTTTTGTAATTTTAGAATTTTGGGCTAATTATTTCTTTCATTTTTTTTTATCCTTTTGCTCTTAATGCCTTCTACTTTGTAAGGTACCACAAAAATCCACTTTGTGGAGAATCCAGAGTAGGGACACTGGGGAGTGTAGTGATGGCCATAAGAGGTCAATGAAAGAGCTACAATTTGAAAACACATTATAGTTGTGTTTGAGCATTTCCTTCAATGGAGTAATGAATTATATTAGTTCCTGTTGTAATCGAAATCTCAAAACATGTTGATGTGTTTAGTTCTTGTTTCTCTGTAACAGCTTCATATATTTTTTTCCTCATAAATGAAGTAGCTCTATTAGAGAGAAAATACTTCCCTATTATTGGTATAGCATATTTGAAATCTAATTTTGGAAATTTTATCCGCAGTTTATCTTAGTATCATAAAACCCTATTCGTGTATGCCTGTTTACATCCCAATACGTGAGATATTTTACATTATACTATAACAGTTGAGCTTGTGCAGATAAAAATATATGGAGTAAGGAACTTAGACAAATAATTTCTGAATTTGTAGTATAATATAGATTCTTTATATATTATCCATAATCATAGAGGCTTACCATTAACATTTCAATGTTTGGGGGCATTTCAACACCTTCGCAGAGTGCTTCGAGAGCAGCATGACCATCCAATTCAACCCTCAAAAAGTGAAGATGAGGCAATTCAACCAAGTTTTGTGAAAGCTCAGATATCCTAGATGAGTCATATGGGCCTCCATATTCCAAGATAATGTCAAATTTGTTCAAAGGAAACAAGGGAAAAACATGCCTTCAATCAAACAGAACAGTTAACTTAGTTTTGTAGCAGAAAAAGTATGATAAAAAAATGGCACCAAAAAATTTATGGTCTGATTTGATGCTCACGATGTATGATTTGAACAACTAATTTGAGGAAATTGAAAGGAATTCGGTTTCATTAAAATAATGTAAGCATGGTCCTTATGTGCTCACCATTTTGGATTCTTGTTGCTTCATACCCAATATACAAAAAGAAAATCCATGTGTCGAGAATTGGCAATTTGAAAACATGCTAAACATATCTTGTACAAAAAATAAAGTGCAATTCTATGTATGCAATATAAATAAAAATATCCTCAAACAAAAGCTTACTTGTGTGAAACCAACAAGCAGTCTGAAATCAGAAGTTCTTTCGTTTTAGTATCTGTGTCCTTAGGCACAGTATTGGCATATGGCTGATTTCTATAAGAATCATTTAGTTCAATGAATGATAACCCTAGGGAAAGGAGGATATTTTTCAATGAATACCAGAATACTTCTTCAGCCACAATTAAAGTTTTTGAACTATTCTGTTTGGTGTATGACTGTAAAATCTTCTTGACAATTGTTAATGATGGGTGTGCCATAGTAACATTGCTGTCCACCTTCCCCTTTTCATCTTTGATCAAAGATTGGAGGAAGCCTAACTTTGATTTCAAATACTCCAAGTTTTGACATAATTTGTCTAAATACAAGAATGCTGGATGGAGACCATAGAAACACAAGTACCAAGCAGCCTGTTTAATAGCACATAACACAGCAAAAGCCATATTGTTTCCATTTACATGGTATTTAATCAGCTTGTGCTTTTGAAGACCCAACAATTTTAAATAATCTGCATCCGAGTTATGCATTTTTGTCATCTCTGTATCACTGTGCAGAATGGCTAGATAGCTTTTTTCAAAATATCCAGCAAGGGCCACAATATTATCGGACAATCTAACTCTATGCAGAACAGTATGGAACACTTGTGACTGTGCACCAACCTTCAATTCATTGGATGAAACTTTTGGAATGCAAACATTAGCATTAGTGGACTCTACTGCATAATTACAATTCCCCTTACCAGTCGCTTCTTTAGGGTTTAAGAAATAATCAAGATTGCTGATTTCTGACAGAGATTTAAATAACAATGAAGCCCTCTCAGCCTTTTGTTCAGGTAATTGTTCTTGACTTCCTTGTTTAGAAGATACATGTTCTATAACTTTGCCTGAAGCAACTTCTACTGGATGATTGTCAACTAGAGGCATGCCATCAGAAAGCAACTTCTTGAACTCTTCATTTTGTTTAATGTCACATTCATCTATGGTGTCATCACAGAAAACTAGATCAAATGCCAATTTTCCATCATCAAAAGATGTTCCTCCAAAATCTTGGTTGTTCAGATCTATCTTGGCCAATATGTTCTGATACCAGTTAGAGATTTTGCAATTGCACCTATCTTCTTCAAGTAGATCCCAGCTTAAGTAAATTCCATCAGAGGCAGAGAGGGGCCGGGTCTTCAAGCTGGAAAATTGTTCTACAATGATGTCATGTAGAGTTATCATCTTTTTGTGATCAGAGATAACAGGTACGGGCAGTGATTTGAATGTGTCATCTGTTAGTGCTGTCTCATTACTAACAATCAATTCATCAAAACTCTTGAAGTTAAACTCTTTCCTAAGCATCCACTCTTCTGAAACTAAATCATCCGAAGCTTTTAAGTCATAGAAAGCTTCAAAGGTTTGCATTAAGTCTTCATCAAGGAACACAAACTCCTGGAAGGTAACAAAATTCAGTATCAGATCACTATTAGCATGCGATGTCCTTTGCAGGCCAATATTCCTATCAACATGTTCAGTTTCCAGCATATTCATAAAATCCCTTTCAGGAAACAGATCTGATAACTCCAGGCTCTTCTTTGATACACACTCATCTGAGAAAAACTCCATCATGTTATGCTTCATAGAACCCAAAAGTTCCTTGCCCTCTATAACAGATTGATATTGTTCATCAAAATTTTGAGATCTGATATTTTCAAAATATGAGTCAACAATGTCTACCAAAGACAAGCACGTGGGAGTTCCCAAACTTTCCTCATCCACTTCCAAAATAAGAAATTTGTTTTTATCAGAGTGTGGCTGGTGCTGAACAGAAATATGACCTTCTAGAGAATATGCATTTTCCCCCATCAAGTACTCTGAAATTACATCTTCAACCAACAATACTGATTCCAGAGCCTCATAAGGATATTGCCTTGATGGTTCAGGCTTGAGCATTTCCTGCAAGGAAAATAAAATAACTTATTCTCTATGAAGTTTGGAAACAAACACATGAATGGAAAATAAATAATAAAAAAACTTGAAATGTTTCCTTGTGCCCTATTACTGTATGACCTATGCAAGTTCAATTCCACTCTTATAGTTATGCTTGAACAGTTCATACTGAATGATGCAAAAAGTTATCAACATTCCAAGGATAATACTAAAACAAAATCCATTCAGCTCCTCCATATTTCAAGTTCAATAACGAAAAATGCATTAAGATATTTTATATTTTGAGAACTCATAATCAAAGCTTACAACAAGAGAATAAAGCAACTGTTTCAAGTTCCAACATCCAACTACCAGACACATTTACAGAAACAATGCATAGTTCATGTGAAATCTATAAAACATATCTTTGTTACCAGAGTATTTTCAACTTCTGGAGTTAGAGACAGCATTTGCATCCTCTCCGTCTCAGTGACACATACGTTTTCCTTTAAAATACAAATAAATAAATAACGAAGGTGAAGATTGATTCGATTGAATGAATTTTCTTAAAACACAAAAGGTTATATCATATATAACTACAAAATTAGAAAGGAGCATCTCACCAAGAACGTGCCAAGCTCTGGTATTTCGAACTGAATTGTCTCATAAACATCATCGTTCTTATCATTGAAAGCAATAATTTTACTCTCCTGCGAATAATAGTGCTAAGATCTTATCTAAATAATTAAATAAACAAAAAAATGCAGCAAACAAGGAGCATTAAATAATTTAATTGATAAATATACATTCGAAAATTTGATATCAGCTTCGGATACACGATCTTCGAAGATAACCTCCGCCTCTATCTGCAACGCAACCAAAACATCGAAAAACCGCGAGAACACTCAAGAACATGAAGCTTCATATGTAAGTACGCATTGCACATATCATAGAATCACAATTTCAGAGTGAAATTCTAACAATGATGATAATCAACACGAGCAGATCAGACAAACGCAAACTCAAAATTCACGTTGTGATTTCGAGTCTGGATGCTTACTGCGGGATTTGACGGAGTGGCGAGATCGTGAGAGTTGATGCGGATTCGGTGAGGGAGGATGGCGGGGAGGAAGGTGGAGAGCGTGGCGTGGACCGGGAAGGGGTCGAGGTGGAGGGGGAGGTGGATCGGAGGATCGAAGCGGAGGAGGTGGTGGACGGCGGAGGGAGGAGGCGGAGGGAGGCGAGGGATTGGGAAGTGGAGGAAGGGGAAGGTTTGAGGTGGAGGGAGAGCGAAGTAGTCGTTGTTGAGAAAGTGAGTTCGCATTTTCTGAAGAAGGTGCTACTAACGGACTAAACTGATTTGAATTTGGCGCTAAAAGTTTGGTATTTATAGCGCGAGCGAGATTTGGACTTTGGAGCTGTGCATGAACCGAACCATGATGAGAGAGGTTCGCTCCGATGACCCTAATTATGGATCCGATTCCAATTGTTCGTTTTTTATTATTTTTTATTTTATACACTCTTTTTATGTGTGTGTGATTTTTTTTCAAGATTTCTCTTGTTGTTTCTAGGATTTATTTTTTTTAAATGAAGGACTTTTGTTAATTGTCTTCTCATGAAGGTGTTTACTTCTTTTTTGGTTGGCCAAAGGAGCACTAAAATTGGTTAATGTGTATTAATTCAAATTATTATGGGAACCAAATTAAATATAAAATCAATGCTGAATAGTTTTTTATTTGATTTTCTTTCTTTCTAAATACTATCTGTTAGGAAAGGAAAAAAAGAAGAAAGTCATGAAGCTTCAAATGAAATGAGTAAGAGCACAGAAAATCGTAGGTTGAATTGGAATTTTGGTTTCCTTTAATTTTTTACCTGCGATTTTGTTTACTCCTGTAATGCTAGTTCTCAAATTTTAAAAAACTTGTAATTTTTTTTATTAATCTACAATTTCGTATACATTTTTATTTTTATATTTTAATTAATGATTTAAATATATTTTAACTTGATGATAAATTAACAAATTTTATTGTGGGTCCCTAAATTTTTTTATTTGCATTGATTAGTTCCTTAATAAAGCAAAAATTTTATTTTTGATATTTAATTTGAGTCATCCCTAATATTATTCTAGTAGGTCTTTGTAAAATATTTGATATATGAATTTTTTTATTAATTTATTTGAAATATATACAATTGAATATATCATTTATATTTATTTTAAAATAATTTTTATGAATAATTTTGTTAAAGAATAATAAAATAAAGTATACATTTCTATAATATATATATATATATATATATATATATATATATATATATATATATATATATATATATAAGTTAATTAAAATGTAATACATTTATATCTGTTATTATTAGACAGGAGACTGTGAGTGTGCATTTAAATACACAAGAAGAGAATAGTGTAACACTTGCATCTTTGAGAGGATAATAATGAAATGAATGTTTTAAAAATATTGTTTTAATGGAGAATTAACGGAATATAATTTACGTATCTAAATTTCAAACACTTGTATTTGATGTTTCACATGCTTCATGCCAAAGGTTGGCCAATATCATTCGTGTCATCTCAATGAATCGAGGAAATTAACAAAAGGAAATAACTTGAACTTTCTTTGGCTTCTAAACCCCCAAAGAATAGTCCATATTTCCATGCTGGGCGAAAAAGACATTTATCTTATTATCCATTTATCTTTTATTAATTATTGCATATCCAAGACGTACGTAAGAACGGTTTGTTCCTACTTCAAAAGCTCTCGTGGTGTATGAGAATGAGCCACGTGTCTAAAGCTAGTCAACACGTGTCAAGTGACAAAGATGTGTTGGTTATATATGTCACACGTGTCTCCAGTTTTGAGATGCCAGAGCCATGCAAAGGTGGCAAAACAGTGTCATGCATGTCCTTCTTTATAACCCTTTTGTTAGGAAACATTCCTCACACCGAGTACAGTGTACAAACAATTTCCTATTCATTCAATCATGGATTCAAGAGCAGTTCAAACTCATTCGCATGAACATCACCATAATTCTCACAATGTTGGGTCACACGCAGGTACGAATCTCCATTTAATTTGAATTTGTAAGTTTGATTTGGTTTTACAAGAACTTTTGTTTGCTTCCTCTAGATACAAAATATTTGTTGATATTTTGCTTCAAAATTTTGGATGTAGTGGCACATGGTGAAGAACAACACCACCATGACCATGAGAAGAAGTCGGTTCTGAAGAAAGTCAAGCAAAAGGCTAAGAAAATTAAGGACACAATCACAAAGCATGGCCATCATGACCATGAACATGAACATGGTCATGAGTATCACCTTGATGATCAACATATCCCTGATGATCATGACTTGGAAGAGGAAGATGAGATGGATGAATACCCAGAAGTCCATGGAGCACCGAGTAAGTTCTTTTCTTGCACATTAGAATTAATAGTAGTTATATGTTCAACTCTTTCTGTGTCCTTTTCTAAGTGTTGGAAACTCTCACATAGGTAGTTTAATTAGTTGCCAATATGAATTAAGACTGCTTATATATTAGTTAGACAGTTTCACTTAATGTCAATTAGTTGTTCTAGAAGGAAATTGGAGCCTTTAAACTGAAAAGAATCAAGAAAAAAATTTGATTTCTTGGGTTAGTTATAATAATATACATGATTGTTGTGCAGTTTATGACAGTGCCGCTGTTAGAGGTGCAGCACCAGGGCATGCCAATACTTTAGGGAGGCCTGGAGTTAATTTTGGAGGCACAACAGTTATGGGAGTAGAACCTCTTCACGAGCTAAGAGTTGTAGTTGTTTCTCCAACTACTGAAATTAATCAAAACAGAACCACTGACCCAACTAGAACATTTGTTGAGGGAGAGAAAGCAGTGCATCGTAAGGTCAATTTGGAGAGACCAATGTACTTGGAGGAAGATCCACATGCGCCAAGAAGTACATCTCAAGCATATGCTCCAGCCAATTATCAAACCAAAGTCACTGATCCTACCGGGGCAGGTAAGTTGAACTGAGCTGCATTTATAATTCAATTTCAATGACCTGTAGGTTATGGATTTGTTAATGTATCAATACACAATCAGGGGGTTATATATGGTGAAATGGATACACAATAAAATTTATTGTTGTTTAGAATAGTTGGACAGTTGATTTTGTGAGGTCCTTAAGTGTTTGATACATAAGTGTGATCCACAAGATCAGTAACAGTCCAAAATAGAAAATTCACTATCAGTTCTATCATCTTAATTTAAGATGAACTATATTTGTGTACCATGAGATTTAACATTTTCACTATGATTTCTATTTTTACTTGGGTTGGGAGTAATTCATAGGAAGTAGTGGTTCTTCTTAACAAGTGGAAACAATGCCTTGGGCTGATTCTTATCTATTCTCAAGCCTTTTCTGTGTCATGTCTTATGGCTAACAGGTGGGGCAGAAATTGACATTACCCCTGTTGAGAAATCTTTCTCTAGGATGGCTGTTCACAATGAGCCAAAACCATACCCAGAACCAAAACTCTTTTCAACTGTTCCTGAAACTCACTACCCTTCTGCTGGAAGCCACTCCCAACTTGCACCAGAGCTATCTTCTGCAACTAACTACCCAACTAACTACCCATCTGCTCAAAGCTATGGTCAGTACATGCCAGAACTATCTAGTGAAGTTAAAACTCAGTACCCCAAAAGCCATAATCAGTTTATGCCAGAGTTATCTACACCAACCAAAACTCCCTACCCTTCCACCAATATCCATGACCAACACTTACCACAACAATCTAGTGCAACAAAAACTCAATACCCTTTATCTGGAAGTCATGACAAGTTTGCACCAGTGTTATCTACTGAACCTAACATTCAGTACCCTTCAACCAAAATCCATGACCAAGACTTGCCTCAGCAGTTTACTGCAACAAAAACTCAATACCCTTCATCTGGAAGCCATGATCAGTTAACACCAGAATTATCTTTCTCTACTGAACCTAACCTTCAGTACACTTCAACAAAAATCCATGACCAACACTTGCCACAACAATTTAGTACAAATGCAACACATACTATATGTCCTTCAGCTGGAAGTCATGATCAATTTCTACCAGAATATCCAACTCAAACCAAAACCCCACAAACCTATACCACCACCCAAGTTGAGGAACCACACTATGAACCATCAAACGAGAGCAGTTACACAGATAAAATCTCCTCCGCAACCACAGCAATAGCTGACAAAGCCATCACTGCCAAAAATGTTGTAGCTTCAAAGCTCGGATACGGTGATGACACCACCGAAAAAACTCAAACAAATCATAAAGAAGAGAACACAAGCAATGAAAAACCGTCAACAATCACATCAGCAACCTCAGCCAAAAACACTGTCTCTTCGGATCACCAAGAGAACACAGGCAGTGCAAAGCCATCAACAATCTCTTCAGCAACCTCTGCAATAGCTGATAAAGCCATATCAGCCAAAAACACAGTCTCTTCCAAGCTCGGATACGCTGACAACAACACCGAAACAACTCAAGCAAGCCATCAAGAGAACACACAACCATCAACAATCTCTTTAGCAACAGCTGCAATAGCCGATAAAGCCGTCTCAGCAAAAAACACCGTAGCTTCCAAGCTCGGATATGGCGACAACACTGAAACAAAAACAACTCAAACCACTCAAACAAGGAATCAATTAAAGAACACAGGCAATGAGAAACCTTCAACAATCTCATCAGCAACCTCTGCAATAGCTGATAAAGCTGTCTCAGCCAAAAACACCGTAGCTTCGAAGCTTGGTTTTGGCGACACAGCAACAACAACACAACAAGAGAAGAGAACTGACCATGCTGCTGCTCCTACAGAATATGGAAAAAGTGTTGCTCAGTCCCTGACAGAGAAACTAGCTCCAGTTTCTGGAAAAGATGCTGGTGTAGGAAGTGGTGTGAAGTCCAAAGTTTCTGGAACTCAAACTAGTAGTATGGGTGTGGAACAGGACAAGGGGGTTTCTGTGAAGGACTATTTGGTGGACAAACTGAGGCGTGGTGATGAAGACAGGGCTCTCTCTGAAGTGATATCAGAGACTCTGCACAAGAAGGAACTGCCCTCAGTGGAAGTTACTGAAGAAGGTGTGAGAAAGGTGGTTTCTGATGCTGTGCATAAGAGAGAGGATGATCCTGAGAGAAGAATGGAACATCAAAGAATACTGGGAAAGGTAACTGAGTCAGAGGAAGTGAAGAGAAGGTTAGGAGGTGAAAGTGTGGTGACAGAGAAAAAGTACCAAGAGATGTATGTGAATAGTCCAGGTAAAGGTGTGGTTGATAAGGTTAAAGGTGTGGTTGGGACATGGTTTACCAACCCAGCAGAGAATCAATCTTCACAAGGTAAATAACAATGAATAGTAGCTCTAGTTGTCTCCATGAGGTTTCTCTTGTTTGATCAATGCCTTTTGCAAATTTTACTTTTTTCTAAATTAGTTGATTGTATTCTTTTACCATACTTCTCTGACTAATTCTTTTGTTACTCTTCACATTCTGCTTGAGTTTTGCAGCTAGACAAACATATTTTGTATCGATATTAAAATTTATTTTCTCTCTATTTGTTTATTATATTTGTCTTGTGACATTTTTTCTAGTTTCTTATCTTGGAAAAAGTGTTTTGAGAAACAAACGAAATTATGATTATGTATGTTTCTGTTAGTCTTAAGACTTGATTCCAAGATGAATCGCAGTTATTTGTTTACTTGTTTTGGTCATGCTTGCATATTTTTCTATACGTTTCTTTCTTTCTTTTTTTTTTTTTTCATTTTGTAAGAACTGTTTAAAAAAAAGTGGAGTATTTTTTATCCTAGTGGTTTTAGACTTCAGTCCAAGGTGAGTTACAATTTTATTTTTTTTTTTACTTTATTTTGGGTATGCTATTTTTTACTGAAGCAAAGTGCCACATAAATTTTGAATTTGTGGTTTGCATGGGTCGAAGATTCATCTATGAATTATGAGGCAGGAAGGGCAGAAGTGGAACAAGCTAACCAAGGTGCAGCAGGTGAAAGAAGGCTGCAGGAGTCATCTAATTGAAGAGGTGCTTTGAAGGAGTCTTTGCTTTGGGTGATTGTGTAGATTTTCTTAAAAGCTGTTTCTATATCTGTGTGTCTTCTTCTTTGTTGGAAGAAAGTTAGGATGCTCAAGTCACAGTAAAATAAAAAATTTGTGTTTTTTTTAATGTTTATGTAAATATCCAATTTTTTCCGGGTTTATTTTTATCTTTTAAATAAAAATATTTAAAATATTTTAGAGAAAAAGAAAAAAGAAAAATTATAGAAGATGTGACAGTTACAAAATTGATCATCAGAAAACTGGAGTAATGGTGATTCAATTGAGCAAAAAATAAAATATTAGTAAAAGATAACGTCATTGAAGTTGGTAGTCTAAAAACAAGGAGATGGTGGTATAAAGGAATCCTAAATTGTTCTTGGAATATAAAAGAAGAGACGCACTAGCATACAAGGAGGGGGACGGAGAAAAAAAGGAGAATTCTGTGAAGGGAAACCCATAGAAAGATTGTTTTTTCGCAATTCTTTCAAAAGATGATTATGATGCTATAAGATCAGGTTTGTTCTTCTTTTTTTTTTTTTTTTCTTTTCCCTCGTTCATTTGTTGTTAATGTTTGGCTTTCCTCAGATGCTGTTTCATTTTCTATTTGTCTCCATCACCCATCATCTTCTCCAGATGCTGTTTCATTTTCTATTTGTCTTCATCACCCATCATCTTCCTCAGATGGTGTTTCATTTTCCCCCAGTAGGTGGACTAAATGAAAACAAGCTAGATGAAAGAATAGACATGAACCAATAAAATCTTAACAACAAAAAATCAAATCACAAAATCGAGAAAAGAAAAACTGTTTGATGGGCTTCACTAGGTTTCACGAGTGGATTCGCAGTTGGATTGATCACAGTTGGGTTTTATGATGGGGTTGCAGTTGAGATCAAAGTTGGGTTCCTGCCAATAATTCTACACTATGAATAAAGATAAAGAAATTTCTACACTATGAATATTTGGAATTAATTAAGATTAGCTAATTCGATCTAAATAACAATATGCATATAGATAAAGAAATTAAAGGAAGAAATAAAAATAAGAAAATTAAGGAAGGAAATAAATGAAAAAAATAAGGGAAAACTTTTTGTTTGGGAATTTTAACAAACACGGATTAAATCAATGAAAAAATTGTTCAGGTTTAATTTTATTGGAGTTCCTATCACCTAATCACTCACATTTATATTTAATAAATGTTATATTATCATTAATTTATCATATTTTTTTAACATTAATTTCTTAAGTGAAGAGATCCAAATCTATTGATTAAACTATTAATCCCTTGAATTAGCATAATCAAACGATTTCCATTAAAATAAAGTATTTATTGATGTTCAGACATAAAAATTATTGAGTATTTTCCATTAAAATAAAGTATTTATTGATGTTCAGACATAAAAATTATTGAGTATTCTCTCGAATTTGTAGCTCAAAGAAATTTTTCTATTACAATTGAATAAAAAATCATACAAATAGGTAACCAAGTTAAAAATACATATTAGACGTAGAAGAAAAACAATTACAATATTTTATTGAATAAAAAAGTAATCATTACATAGAAGAACCAATTACATTAAACTCTAAGAGAAGATTGGTTCATGGCAATAAAAAAATATAAGAGATATACATCACATCCTAAAATGACACCAAAATCTAAGAATACATGATAATTATCACTCATCCAAAAAAAATAACATTAAAATTTTATAGGGACGAAAATGATATATTTTAGTCTATTTTTTTTCTTGCTTGATATAACTGTCAACGTTTGTTGTCAGTCATAAAAAACTTTGACATGGATTTGATGGAGTTGCCTATGGTTCAAGTTAAAAAAGTGGGGACCTTAATATGGATTTGGTGGAGTTGTCTAAGGTTTGTCTAAAAGACAATATTTTTTTCTTTTATTTTATTTTGAATAATAAAATTTTGATAATTTAAATTAATTATAGTTTCAAATATGTAGTAACAGACTTGAATTTAATAATGTAAGACTTTTTGTTGTTTACTTATCACACATGTAATAAAAGGATTGATTTAAATAATATTTATAATTTGAAGACTCATTATTAAACCAAATTTTATTACCTTTATTGTAAACTACTAATGTTTTTTTTTTATAAAAATATTAACATTTACTTAAAATAAAATTTTTATTAATTTAAGCAATTCTACACGTTTGTTAACTCGTTGTCAAGTATAACAAATTTGTCACACGTAGTAAAGTACTCAAGAGTCTGAGTGTGGAATCCACAACCAATGCATGCATACCTTATTTAAATCTTAGTTAGGAGTTACCCTCTCCCGAGCGTCTTACCCCCACAATCAATGCATGTATACATACCTTATTTAAATCTTAGTTAGGAATTACCCTCTCCCGAGCATCTAACTCCTAACAGAATATTGTTTTGCTTGTAATCATATCTTCCCGAGACTTCCTCATATTTTGGATATTTTCTTGATCTTCGTCTTCTTTCATCTCTTTTTTCATATCTGCAAGCCATAAATAAGAAAAATATCTAATATTAATATTTAAGCCAAAGATAACTGCTAAATAAATATTTTTAAAGATATTTTTAATATATTTTTATTATCAAAATAATTCATATTTAATAGTTATCAACGTTAAACTAAGAAAATAAAATGTTTCTTATTTTAGTATTTGACACAAGAATAAATTATATTTCTTTGTAGATTATTTAAGTTATCATATGAATTATTTTTTTAAAATATTATATTGAAGGTGAGTATTTTTATGATTGCTTAAATTTGGCACTTAAAATTATTTAAAAAGTAAAATGGAGATTAAAATTATGTTGCTCCTATTATTTAAGCTGATAACTTGTGAGGAAAATAAAAAATATGATACAAATTTTTGTGATAAAATAATTAATATTCATTTTCAAATTAATTAGAAATAGACAATTAACACAAACAACCTTTCCAAATAATGATAATGAAAACTGAAAAACGTATGCATGAAGAATGCAAATCTTCATAAGTTGGATATTTCAATAAATTGTAAATTTATTTTTCTCTTCTATCACTATTCTTAAAATATCACCACACAAGTAAAAGAAATTCAGGCAAAGACTTTAATATATGAAGACCTGTGGTCTAACAATAGAATAGCTAGGACCATCGATAAATAATTTAAAAAAACATGCCACACTTCTTGGTAGATCATATACTCTAATTTACATTTTAAGTTAAATATGATCTACAATACATGGAAAAATTTGGACCAAGACTTATAAAAGGAAAAACTATGATCTCAATAATTATGATAGACCAAGTTAAACAAGCATTTTAGACTTCTTTGTATCTCACTAATTAATTTTTAATGAAAAAGTAAATAATATTCAAGTTAAAATAAAATTAGAAATAGTCGACACAACAATCTTTCCAATTAATGATAGTGAAAATTAGTCTTTTTTCATGTATAAGAAGAATATTATTTTGTAAATTAAAAAATGGATCAAAATTAAATAGCTAGATTGGAACGAAATAGTCTTTTTTATATAGATTTTTTTAACCGAAATAGTCTTTAAATTTAGATCATTTTCCTATAATTGATGTATTCATCATTTATAATTTTTTCATTGCTTAATTCTAAAAATTTGTTGTCAATGATAGGGAAATTGATATGAAGGTAATATAGTGTCCTATATGGAGGACCTTGACATGGACTTCATGGAGTAGTCTATGGTTCAAGTTGGAAAAGTGGGGACCTTGATATGGATTTGGTGGAGTGGCCAACTGTTTGTCAGGAGAAAATTTTGTTTTTCATTTCTTTTATTTTGAATAATAAAATTTTGATAGTTTAAAATTAATTATGGGTTAAAATTGCTAGTAATAGAATATTTGAATTTTATAATGCAAAACTTTTTGTTATTTACTTAACACAAGTGTAACGAAAGAACTAATTTAAATAATAGTTAAAATTTGAAGAAGAATTAAACTAAATTTAATTACCTTTTATGTAACTAAACTACTCAAAATATTAAAAAATTATTAATAATTTCTTAAATCAAAATTTTCATTGATTTAAGAAATTCTATACGGTAAACTAAAATAAAAAAATGTTTCTTATTTTAGTATTTGGCACAAGAATAAATTATATTTCTTTGTAGATTGTTTAAGTTATCGTATGAATTTGTTTTTTAGAATATTATATTAAAGGTGAGTATTTTTATGATTGTTTAAATTTGGCACTTGCAATTATTTAAAAATTAAAATTATGTTTCTCCTCTTATTTAAGTTGATAACCTATAAAAAATATAAAATATGATACTGATTTTTTTGAGAAAAAAAGTTAATATATATTCTTTTTCACACTTCTTTTTATACAACTAATTAATTTTTATACGATAAAGAAAATAATGTTCAAGTTTAAATACAATTAGAAATATATAATACAACAACCTTTCCAATTGATGACAATTAAATCTAATCTTTTTTTCATATATAAGAGAATATTATTTTGTGAATTGAAAAATTGATCAAAATTAAATAGTTAGCTTGGAATGAAATAATCTTTTTTTATAGATTTTTTTTTATCCGAAATAGTCTTTAAAGTACACCCTCTTCCTATAATTGATTTATTCATCAATTATATTTTTTTTTCTTGCTTGACTTAACTAGCTCGCAACATTTGTTATGAATGATAGGAAGCTTGATAGGAAGGTAATGCATTGCCCTATGTTTAAAGTTGAAGAAGACCATAACATGACTGGACTTTGTGGAGTGTTCAAAGGTTCAAGATGAATAAATGGAAAACCTTGAGCTGGACCTAATGGTGTGGGCTATGGGTTGGGATATCCTAAAATAGTACATTTGTTGTCAATGATAGGAAACTTCATATGAGCACAATAATGTTAGAAGACAATTTTCTTTTACATTATTTTTGTAAAAAAAATTGTACCAAAAAGAATGTTTCTTATTTTAGTATTGAGTACAAGAACAAATCATATTTCTTTGTTATTAATTTTGATTTTTTTTATGAATTTAGTGTACATAGGAATTTTAAAAATGGAGATAGATACAGTAAATGTATAATTTTTCGTATTCTAAGAATTAATTCGGGAGAATTGGATACAGTAAATGTATAATTTTTCGTATTCTAAGAAGTGAAGAATATTTTAGTATTTGGCACAATAATAAAAAAGGTAAAAAAAATAATGAAAGTGAAGAAAAAAGCAGGCAGGGCAGCAGTATAAATAATAGAAGTTTGATGATTTATATGCAGAACCAACAACTACACTTGTTTTCTGTATATCCTTGTGTGATCATGAATTCCTCCTCCATTTATATTCTTGTCTTTGTCCAGCTTTGGTTGTTGAGCTTACCATGCAGAGAGAGTGTGTGCATCCCAAGTGAGCGTGAGACACTTTTGAAGTTTAAGAATAATCTCATAGATCCTTCAAATAGGCTTTGGTCTTGGAATCAGAATAATACCAACTGTTGCCACTGGTATGGAGTCCTCTGCCACAGCGTCACTTCCCACGTTCTTCAGCTTCACCTCAACTCTTCACATTCTCCTTTCAATGACGACCACGATTGGGAATCTTATCGGAGATGGAGCTTTGGTGGAGAGATAAGTCCTTGTTTGGCTGATTTAAAACATTTGAATTACTTGGACTTGAGCGGCAATATATTTTTTGGAGCTGGTATGTCAATTCCTTCTTTCCTTGGGACAATGACTTCCTTGACTCACCTCGACCTCTCTCTTACTGGATTCATGGGGAAGATTCCTCCTCAGATCGGGAATCTCTCTAAGCTTCGATATCTTGACTTGAGCTTCAATGATTTACTTGGAGAAGGTATGGCAATTTCTTCTTTCCTTTGTGCAATGAGCTCCTTGACTCACCTAGACCTCTCTGATACTGGAATCCACGGGAAGATTCCTCCTCAGATTGGGAATCTCTCAAATTTGGTGTATCTTGACCTGAGTTCTGTTGTTGCCAACGGAACAGTACCCTCTCAGATCGGGAATCTCTCTAAGCTTCGATATCTTGACTTGAGCGGCAATGAATTCCTTGGAGAAGGTATGTCAATTCCTTCTTTCCTTTGTGCAATGACCTCCTTGACTCACCTCGACCTCTCTGGTAATGGATTCATGGGGAAGATTCCATCTCAGATTGGGAATCTCTCCAATTTGGTCTATCTTGGCCTTGGAGGTCATTCTGTTGTCGAACCTCTGTTTGCTGAAAATGTAGAATGGGTATCAAGTATGTGGAAGCTTGAATATCTTCATTTGAGTAATGCAAACCTATCCAAAGCATTTCATTGGCTACACACTCTCCAATCTCTTCCTTCTTTGACCCGCCTATATTTGTCAAACTGCACACTCCCTCACTATAATGAACCATCCTTGCTCAACTTCTCATCTCTGCAAACTCTCCATCTTTCCGTTACTAGTTATTCCCCTGCCATTTCTTTTGTCCCCAAGTGGATATTCAAATTGAAGAAACTTGTTTCTCTTCAATTACCGGGTAATGAAATCCAAGGTCCGATTCCTGGTGGTATTCGAAACCTCACACTTCTTCAAAATCTTGACTTGTCTGAAAATTCATTCTCATCTTCTATACCTGATTGCTTATACGGTCTTCATCGTCTCAAGTCTTTGGACCTAAGTTCCAGCAACTTGCATGGGACTATTTCTGATGCCCTGGAAAATTTGACTTCTCTTGTTGAACTTGATTTGTCATATAATCAACTTGAAGGAACCATTCCAACTTCTTTGGGAAATTTGACTTCTCTTGTTGAACTTGATTTATCACATAATCAACTTGAAGGAACAATTCCGACTTTTTTGGGTAATCTCCGCAACTTAAGGGAGATAAATTTAAAATATCTCTATCTCTCTTTTAATAAATTCAGTGGAAATCCATTTGAAAGTCTTGGATCACTCTCTAAATTGTCATATCTTTATATTGATGGCAATAATTTTCAAGGAGTTGTCAAGGAAGATGATCTTGCAAATCTTACAAGCTTGGAGAGATTCTTTGCATCAGAGAACAATTTAACTTTAAAAGTTGGTTCCAATTGGCTTCCTAGTTTTCAGCTTACCAATTTGGATGTGAGATCATGGCAGTTAGGTCCCAGCTTTCCATCGTGGATTCAGTCACAAAACAAACTTACATATTTAGACATGTCTAACACAGGGATTATTGATTCTATTCCAACACAGATGTGGGAAGCACTTTCTCAGGTTTTGCATTTTAACCTCTCTCATAATCATATCCATGGGGAGCTTGTGACTACATTAAAAAATCCAATATCTAACCAAATTGTTGATCTAAGCACAAATCACTTACGTGGTAAATTGCCCTATCTTTCAAATGCTGTGTATGGGTTAGACCTTTCAACCAATTCATTCTCTGAATCCATGCAAGATTTTTTATGTAACAATCAGGACAAGCCAATGCAATTACAATTTCTCAATCTTGCATCAAATAATCTGTCAGGAGAAATACCTGATTGTTGGATTAATTGGCCATTTCTAGTGGAAGTGAATTTACAAAGCAACCATTTTGTTGGGAACTTCCCCCCATCCATGGGTTCCTTGGCAGACCTGCAGTCTTTACAAATTCGTAACAACACACTCTCAGGAATATTTCCTACCAGTTTGAAGAAGACTGGCCAATTGATATCCTTGGATCTTGGAGAAAATAATCTTTCAGGAAGTATTCCACCATGGGTTGGAGAAAAACTCTCAAATATGAAAATCCTCCGCCTTATATCAAACAGTTTTTCCGGTCACATTCCAAATGAAATATGTCAGATGAGTCTTCTTCAGGTTTTAGACCTTGCAAAAAACAATTTGTCTGGCAATATACCGAGCTGTTTCAGTAACTTGAGTGCCATGACACTAGTGAATCGAAGTACATATCCCCGTATCTATTCTCAACCACCGAATTATACAGAATACATTTCGGGATTAGGTATGGTTAGTGTGCTACTATGGCTGAAAGGAAGAGGAGATGAGTACCGAAACATTCTGGGTTTGGTAACAAGCATTGATCTGTCAAGTAACAAATTATTAGGACAAATACCTAGAGAAATCACAGATCTAAATGGATTGCACTTTTTGAACTTGTCCCACAACCAATTGATTGGTCCTATTCCAGAAGGTATTGGTAATATGGGATCGTTACAGTCCATTGATTTTTCGAGGAATCAACTTTCTGGTGAAATCCCTCCAACCATTTCAAATTTGAGCTTTCTAAGCATGCTGGACTTGTCTTATAATCATTTGAAAGGAAAAATTCCAACAGGAACTCAATTGCAAACCTTTGAAGCCTCCAACTTTATTGGCAACAATCTATGTGGTCCACCACTGCCCATAAATTGCAGCTCCAATGGGAAAACTCATAGTTATGAAGGAAGTGATGAGCATGAAGTGAATTGGTTTTATGTCAGTGCATCAATTGGATTTGTTGTGGGATTCTTGATAGTGATTGCTCCTTTGCTGATTTGTAGATCATGGCGGTATGCCTATTTTCATTTCCTTGATCATGTGTGGTTCAAACTTCAATCTTTTCGCTCAGGTATTATCACTGTTTAGTGTTGCTTAGAATACTCCGATGTTTTATCATTGTGTTGGCAGGTTGATCAATTTGTAGTCAATGCTATCTTTTTTTTTTTTTTTTCAAATTTGAGAGCCTTATTTAAATTCTGTTTTTGGATGTAAAGAGGGATAGTAGCTGAACGTAAAGAGGGGAAGGATAGGAGGTGTGGGGAAATGGAACTAAGGATAACCAAGTAATTTCAAATGCTTTGGTAGTCTCAATAGTATTTTTGATAGTGACAATAGAAGCCCATATATATATATATATATATATATATATATATAAATGATTATATGTGTGATACAACAAAATCCAGGATAGATAAAACAACCCATACCAACTATACAAATTACAAGTTAATTATTATTTTTACATATTTTGATGTACAATAAATAGCACCAACACAACAATGTTATATTTACTAATATATTTTTTAATATTAACTATTTTAATACAATTAATACTGTTATTTGAACAACATAGACATTATCTTCATTTTTTCCTTCATTTTTTAATTATATAATTACATTGAATATTTATATATATACAAAACTATCATCTATATAATTCTATTTCTATTGAACAAATAGATTATCTTTAATAAAAACATACTTGTGATTTAAAAATAAAAAACTATAACACAAAATCAATTTTTACATTGCTAATTAACTAAAAATAATTCTAATTTTTATCATTGAATGCATGAATTATATTGTAACAAAAACAAATTGATCTAATATTGTATGTAATTACTTTTGTTTTGTAATTATTTTTATCTTTTATGAATACGCATCTGAAAAACATTTTCAGAACTGAACACACAAAATAATATATGATTATAAATTGTCTAATAAATTATAAGTTTTGTCTTTCATGTATGCACAGGTGTGTTTCTTCCCAAATTGTGCAAATGCTGGTCGACAAATGGGTGAGATCAAAAGCTCAGGTATGGTGGCTGCAGAACCTGTGCACTCTCTTCAATTTCTCCACAACCTTTTGATGATGTAGATCTCTCAGATGAACCTGCCGTTGCTCCATTCCCGCAATACTAAGTAGTAGTATTTTTCTTAATGCTTGCAAGAAATAATTTAAATGAGTGTATTTTGATGCTTAATGCGTGTTTAGTTTGTAATAAGGATGTTGCGCTACACACCAATATGGAATGTGTCATTAATTTATGTATTCTGTTTTGTACAAAATTTTAATGCTGGAAGTGGTCTCTCGGACTCTTCCCATTGAAAACCAGTGTAGCCAGCTTTCATTATTTTTGGTTAATATATATAAATTGTTCTTTAGTACTGATTGGTCTGAATAGAGTGATAGATTATAACTCTTTAAATGAATGGTTAAGAATTTGAATTTTATCAACTATTAGTTCTTCATCCTTCTACGAATTTTATTATTAGTATCTCAATTATCTTTTGGGCGGTCTTAATCTATATTTCTGTTTGTCATTGCTTAGTCACTTTCATAAAAAAAAATCACTGTTAAACGATGTAATAATCATATGATTTCTCACTTGGGTTATGACCTAAAAATCATGTGATAAAATTTTAAGGTATTACAAATATTTTGTCAGCGTAAAACTGCTAAATAATTAAAATTTTGACAAAAAAGAAGAAAAAGGATGTATAATAAACAAAATCAATAATTCACAATACACAAATTAACCTAGCTTTTAGCATGTTATTATTATATCAAAACCTTTTTTTTGGTACCTTTCAATTTGTCATTCAAGTCTAGAAGGACCTATGTGTGGACATCTAAAGGACACCATTTATGGGTGAAAAATTTCAAAATTTGTTTATCGTACAGAGCAGGATTTTATATAAATATATCAGTGGAGTTACTATTATCACTGCGTGCCATCAATGTTATTCACAATACCCATGTGGGTAGAAAATTAGGAAATTTCAGAAGTATTTTTTTTAATGGAAAAATAATTTTGTTATACAAATATATAATAGAATCATATTTTTGTGACATTGTTGGGGACATAATTTTTTTACTACAAAACTGTATTTTCGTTATTATAATAAAAGGGATGTAAAGTAAAATGCAACCGAGATACAATTCTATTATTGTTATAATAAAGGAGTGTAAAACAAGGTAATGAGAAAATGATTTTATTTTAATTATTGAATATACACCCAATATAATCTTGATTTCGTTTCAATTTAATTATTTTACAACCCCTTTATTCCGTGTATATTTTAATAAACAAAACCATGTTTCCATTTAGACCATTGTCACCCTCCATCCCTTTCCAGTCTTTCTTCTTGCTCCCTTAACTTGCACATCCCCTCCCCACTTCTTTCTTTTTCAGCAAGAGTGACACAAATCTCTGCCACTCGTGGCGCAATGCCATCTCTACACTGTGCAGCAATCTGACTCAAAGGAAAAAGTGGAGTCGTCATCATCTGAATAGCTCAAGCAACTTCCATGGTGGTGGCATCTCACTCTCTTTACCTTCCTTAACCAGAAATGGAAAAATGACTAAAAAGAAAAGAATCATGACCACAACACACAACTGCAAAGGACAATAATAGCCCCATATATAAGTGATTATATGTGTGATACAACAAAATCCAGGATAGATAAAACAACAAACCATACCAATTATACAAATTACAATTAAGTTAATTATTATTTTTACATATTTTGATGTACAATAAATAGCACCAACACAACAATGTTATATTTACTAATATATTTTTTAATATTAACTATTTTAATACAATTAATACTGTTATTTGAACAACATAGACATTATCTTCATTTTTTTTCCTTCACCGTCTTCACCCATCTTTCTTTGTTATAAAAAATGTAACAATTACAGTAAAAGTTAATTTCTTATGAAACATGCTTCATTTAGCTTATTTTAAAAATTAATGTAATAACATTTTTATCAGTTGTAAATAAAGAAGAGTATTTATTCTAAAAAGAATTATATAAACATACACTTAGTATTGGATATGACTTTACACTCCATGTAAAACAAATTCAATAAACGACACCTGAATCTTTTGTTCATAAATTTAGGGACATTACATGAAAGGTGCATAGATTTTTCTAGTAGTGTCACAGTCCTACTATTGTACGTATCCCGCCTTTTTCTCCTTTTCAGAATGATAGATACCACCACGCTTTTTGTTTCTGGTTCTATACTCCTTTCAGGACAGATTCCTCCATGAACAGTGCTATTTGGCCAAAGAGTGTTAAGTAGGTACGTATAAAAAACAATTCGACACGCAAATTTCCAAACAGAGCACTAAATTAAATGGAAAATATTACATACCAGGATATAACTAAATTTGGGTTTAAACGCGGGTGATCTACCACTGACTAATAAGATTTTAAAAAACAGTTTGCCATTGCAATTTCTACTTGATCATGATTTACTAAACATATTCTTTGAGGAGTCTTCGTAATTGCAACATGACAATAATTAATTATGCCTGTATCAATTATATCTGTCCCTAGTATTTTCCAATACAGGAAGTCACGAGAAAACTATAACAACTACTGTGGCCATAGTTTAAAAGCTACATTGACGTTCTAAAAGTAGGTGAAAGCATGCAGGTGATGCAACACAAACCTTGGGGTGGGGTCGATCCAATTCAGATGGCTATGACTAGGAGGATGGTCTAGCTATAGGCCCAAAATGTTTGAACTTTGAATCTACAATATTTGGGCATATATATGTGTACTCTTCCAAAACAAAACAATTATTTTATATTTTTATCATGTAATATTCATCTCTCTTTTAAACTATTAATACATATACCTTGAGTGAGTTTATCAGATGTGCATCAAGCATTTTTTTTTTCTGTGGCCGTGCAAGATCTTTTACAGTTGCTGATGTGTGTAATTATAACTACCGCCATGATTGGTATGAGCCTCTATCTAATGTTAAAGTAAAGCTTTTCTGCGTTTGATGAGTGTTTAATTGACTCAATATAATTGTTGTAGATATAAACAATTGTACTTCATTATAAAGAGTTTTTATCTGCAAGTAACACGTTTAATCGTAAAGTAAATAGTATATACGTACTCCGAACAATGGTGGAAATAAAATTAACAATGATCGACATGGTAGTTATCGGACTAATAATTTAATAGTATGAATAACACTACAATTGATTCTGGGAGAAATAAAATAAAGTGAAAAAACTTGTGTAAAAGACAGATATACTTTGATAAGGAAATCTAAATTGTTTAACAAAACATGAAACCATATTCGACTTAGCTGGAATTATGGTTAGAGTAACATGCAAGTAACTTTGTTACTTTGATTTTGATGTTACTCCACACCGGAAAAATGATATAATAACATAACAAGCATAATTAATTAGATTTATTTATTTTACACAAAGAATCAATTTTTAATTTTGTTATATGTTGTAATATATACTTTAATAATATCAAGAGTCTAATCCATTTGATTCAACAGACTATACGTGAGCTGTTAGAATCAAGAATTTAAAATTAATTTTATTCATTGAAAAATCATTGAACCCTAATCAATGAGGTTTAATCGTTAGTGGAAGCAGAGAATGGAGAATGGAGACACATGAGATGATGCAAGGAACAAAAGTTTATGCAAGTGCTATCAACCGAGTGTCTTTAGTGTCGTGAAGACCCGGTTTCTAACTACATTATTTATTAATTAATTCATTTTCAAAAAGTGCCTCATAAAAACACCCTTTTTGTGGTAATTTGATTTTTAAAATAATAATAATGACATGATAACTTTAGAAGAAAAAGAAGTACCAATTTTTTTTTTTTTGTTTTCATCAACTGGTTTGCGTGGAGCCATTTTTCCACTCTGTGACTGTCTGACCCGGGTGCTTTTGAAACAGGTTTTGCTTTGCTTCTTTGGCACTCTGCAACCATTGTGTACTACCAAAGCCATTTGCTGCCATTTTTCACATCCATAATCTTTCAGTGATTTTCTTGTCTCAAAACAAAATCCTTTGAACAATACTAAGACTCTAAGCAGAAACACACACACACAATTTTATTTTTTTTGGAAGCTCAATGTTACTACTATCTATCTACCCTTCTCACAATCACAAAGTCAATGCTCCCACTTAACTGTTTTCCTACTCCAAAAGTGTTAAATCCTCTCATGTTATTGTACCCCTAGTAGTTATTTGTTTCTGACCGAGTCTCTTTAGTGTCCAATTTGCTGATGTGAAGGGTAGAAGGACCCAATGACAATGTCATCAAATTTGAAAAGAAATAACTATAAAAAAACAAAAAAAAACATAGACCAAAACACTATTAAACACTAAATGAAATTAAATATGTTTTTATCCTTAATAAATACTCAAATTTTATGTTTATTTTCTAATAAATTATTATTTTACGTCGAGATCCTAATAAATTAATACTAAATGAAATTAAATATTGATATTATTGTTGTTCTTCTACCTCCAACGTTGGTTGGCTCGATATATGCGTGTGCTTATTTTAACGTTATTAGATGCTACTTGTTTATTTGGTACGTTATTGTTGTCTGAAGCATAGACACGTTGTGGAATTCCTTAGAAATTGTTAGGAATGGTGTGTGAGAATTCCCTCGGCCTGAGGCATACGCATGGTTGAGGACACGACAAAATTAACACATTGTCATTTCGTCGCTTAGCCAACTATATTCGTGTGGCCATTAAAAACGTTTCTCACTTACTCTTTTACCCATTAATTATTCACAAGTTAAAGTCGCACGCAGTAAGTTGCTACCGACAAACATATTCAGAGTTATGATATTTAGACATTCAGGTTTATTGTAAAAATTAAGGTTATAGTATATCAAAATCTTGCCCATAACATAGTATTTCTATCTTTTTACGGATATTTTGACAATATGACTTTTTTTTCAGGAGTGTGTGATTTAGACTCATTCAATTTAGAAACACTACATGATTATACAGAGACTTGCTTATAATATTAAGATAATTGTATATTAATTAAATGAATTTGATAATATAAAGATGATCGTGAAAAGTTTACGAAATATAGTGTGCGTGAGCAAGAGGAATATGTTAGCTATTTAGGTGTAACTCATTGGAAAGTAAGACATAGTCATGTAGATGTGGTAGGTTTAACCCTTGCTGCCAAAGTAAAAAATTAAGTGGGAAACAAAAAAAGAAGAAGAAGAAAGATAGAAACCCTCAGGGTAGCTTATAGTTAGGAGGGCTCAATATGTCTCCCTTGACCAAACAATTTGACTAAAACTTGAAGACAATTGAATAAGGATTCAAGTTTTTTTTATTGTCGGACGACTCAGGAAAGATTCAACATTACATTTTAAATTTTTTATATAGTTGGAAATTAGTATTAAATTATAAGACTTTTTATTTGAAGTAATATTTTTATAAAATCATAATATTTTTGTGTATAAAATTTACTTTAAAATACATTTAGTAAAACATTTTAGTTTTAGCTTTATAATTTTAAAAACCTAATTAAGACTTAATATATGAGAAAAATTTGCTAAATAAAATATGAGATCAGCTGAATTTTTTTTATTTTAATAAATTTTAAAATAAAAAATAATATATTAGAAAAGTGTGTTAACATTTCTCTTGAAATGATTAGTGTTTTTGCTAGCCTATGTTCCTAACCGCAACAGGCGCCAGAAATTGTGGGTTAACCAGGCATAGAGAAATTCCAAAGGTTGTGAGTTGTAAGAAGTCTTTGTAAATCACATGTCCTTCAAACTTTACACACATCCCAAAGAAGGGACCAACGAATTCTTGACTTTATGGGATCGTGAGCCTTGTAGTTTCATGCACGTAGAATTATCTTGGACCCATAATTTTGTCACTGTTGTACCCTTACATTATTCATTAAATAATGCTATTTTAACGGCACTCTTGTTTTATTCTCACTTCTCTCTAGCTTCTTAATTTTAACCATTTCAAAGCTTACGTTCCCATGCAAATTACAGCACTGTATATACGTTTTTCTAGTTAAACTCTGGAGCTACGTGGGTGTTGTTTTTATTTGATGATGCATGCATGGTTTGTTTGAATATTTGTGGTCATTGTGTGGCACGTGGTGTACATGTAGCGTATGTTTTCCGGTGCATCATCTTCCAAATCAGCACAAAGCACCACGCCATATGGCACGAGTCCTTTCACAGTCTCCATCCGGAAGCCAATAGCCCCGTTGAACTGCACCGCATACAACCTCACCGGAACATGCCCCACAAACCTACAAGACCATCAGAGCACTCCAGCCACCGCCACGTGTCCAGATTACTTCCGTTGGATCCACGAGGATTTGAGGCCTTGGGCCCGTACGGGCATCACGCAAGACATGGTGGAGAGGGCAAAGCAAACGGCAAATTTTAGGTTTTTTTTTATCGGTCAATATTAGTTATTAGTTTTTGTTAGAGAAAAAAAAAAGATTCAAACCCATCTGTGTTTTTTTTTTTTTATCATCAAATCAACTTTATAACTTGTAAGAATTATTTTAGGTTGATAATATTAAAGGGTAGGGCTTATTTGGAGACTTACTCAAGGCCCTATCAAACAAGGGATGTTTTTAGCATATGGGGGATTCTACAATTGTTGAGAAGGTACCCTGGCAAGATACCTGATTTGGAGCTTACAATGGCCCTAATGTTGAGCAACCAACTCCCTTGTTTCGGTATTGTGGAAATGATGCTACCTTGGACATTGTCTTCCCTGATTCTTCCTACACTTCAATAATATATATCTCGATCTGCCTATTCTTCTTGTAAATTTTGAATTAGATAATCCATAATGTAAAAAATTAACTTAGTGCAATTTTTGTTGAACATGTTTGTATTTTGAAATTATATTTTGAAACGGAAAATTGAAAATTCACAATCAGCTCTAACGGGACCTTAATTTTTAAACAAGTAAAAAGTATTGCATGTGTGGTGCACAGGGCAGAGATTAATATAAAGCCATGGCATATTTTGTTGGGAGAGTTGAAAGAAGGCACTACGAGGATACCATGGCTGAACAGAGAGCCTTATGCTTACTGGAAAGGTAATCCAGCTGTTGCTCAAACCAGATAATATCTCATGGAATGCAATGTTTCTGAAAATCAAGATTGGAATGCTCGTTTATTGGCCCAGGTATCACACTTCTTATTAGTTTTGTTTGATTACACTAGCTTATTGAAAGTAGTTTTATTATTTGGATATGAAAAAATTAATTTTGTATGTAATATTTCTTATAAGCAAAAGTTTCATTATATAAAATTGGCTTAAGCACATGGTGTGCAGAAACTAGAAATAACAGGCAAATTCAAGCAACACCATCCAGTAGCAATATTGTGTATAACATTATACACTTTTTTAACTTTTAATCTTTTATTAATACACATGAAATGAAATGTTAATTAGGGAATGGAAAGGGTTAGCAGTACCTCATGTAAAGGAAGGTTCATTCCAACTTCAGATGAAGTTAAACGCAAATTGGCAAATCGTCGTAAATTTCTTTCAGCTATACTTGGAAGGATATACCCATCTATTTAATGAAATGTAAATTAGCAACACAAAATAACTATGAAAAGTCCAGCACAGACATAGCACAGCTCAAATTTATAATTCAAATCACTAAGAAATCATTACATGACCAATGAACAAAATAGTCTTTACTTAGTAGTAAGTGCTCACAGTTGTGCACCCAGGCCACCCCCAAACCACAAAATAAATTAGTTGTTAAGACATGTTACTATAATAAATTATTCCACTGGAGGTATGAATTGTTCTATTAGAATATGTCAAAGAAGACGAAGAACCTGTTTTCTCTGAAGGCCACTCAAAGAATCCAACACATATCTGCTGGAGTTTAGTACGTTGAAACGGATATTGAGCAAGACCCCTATAGAGATGAGTAAATTTTAAGTAGCTGACAACAGTGCTATACAATTTATATGCCAGATCTAATTCATCAGGTTACATTAAAAATAAAATTCCAATTAAGAATCTCAGAAGCTTAATTAAATTTTAACAAAACATGTGCTATCAGTAACTGTTTCAAATGGACTTCATATCTGTTTTCAGAAAATAACATTTATACCTGATCATTAGTCAGTATTAAGAACCATAACAGAAAGGCATGACCTTTCTTGGCTAGAAAGAGAATGAGATGCGTTAACAATACCAGACGTAAATTGACTCAGTTTTCGCATGTTCGGATTAGTGAGTATATTGAATATATTTCAATCAGTATTAAGAATCAATCTTTATGAGTGGAAACCATGAATAAAAAAGACAAACCTACTTGTGCACAATATCTGAATCTGCTTGGTGACATTTTGGGTTCATATAAGCATTAATTACTTGTAAAATGTTATCATCCGGCCATAAATCATTCTTACCTCCTGCATAGACAAAAGATAGAAGCTAAGATACAATGTTCAAGAGACACCAACAATCCTCCATTTGACAAAAATAATTATTAACTGCAAGTCAACATTTGTGTACAAGTTGATGCAGACAATGCATTCTAGAAGACATAAAAAAAGCACAAAGATATTAGGTATATAATTCCATCCTTTGGTTTAGAATTAGATATTATATTGGGTCCACTGTAACATCTCTCATTGCTTAACAATTTACATTTACATGGACAGTAATCAGTTAGTGTTAATTTAGCTTTTTTCTAATATACTAATTTAGCTGATATTATATTTTCAGATAGCGGATATAATTGGTTCATGACATGGTATCAAAACATGCATGATTAATAGCATGTTTGAATCTAACTCCATGATCCACATTGTCCAAGAAATTTGAGTCAAAATTTTAAAAATGACACAAAAGCAAGTATTTTTTGCTTCAATTTGACGTGCATTCACAACAATGAACACCAAACCAAACGGGCACTAAGTGGTCTAGAGTTTGATCATTGTTACCCCCATTTTTCTAATAAAAAGTAGAATTTCAAAACAAGGTAGGTGAGCATTTACATTATTTATGCTTCAATCCAAAAGGTTTTGGTGTTTTACTAGTGGAAAGGGACATGTAAGAGACTCAATAATTCACACCTTAAAGTTTGCATTTATTATGTACAAATACAGTTAATAACCTATAAATCAAATCCTGATACGTTTGTTGACAAAATTCTTTTAAAAACATTAAAACCTCTCTTCTATGTCAAATATTAAGTGTATTATTACATAATTTGGACAGATAATATGTCCCTAATTCTCTGAAAAGTTTACTTGTATAGTAACACTAGAGCAGTGCCATAAACTGTTTTCTAGTTTGAGAAGGAAACCTGTCAGAAAAAATAATCAACTGCAACTTTCAATTCAAGTAATGTGAATTGAATACTCCGAAGACGGTAATATCCCCACACTTACAAGTTACAATGACAAATGTTGAACATTTTTCATGTGACATACAAACATTTACCCCCTTAACTAAAAAAAAAAAAAAGACTATAAAAAATATCAAATTAAATTGTAGTGAAAAATGAAACTATTAATTTTAATTAAAGAAAATACTACTTATTTATTCCTTCCAATAATCAAATATTTTCTCATTACCAACTTGTCTCATTCATCTCTTATTTACTACTAATTGTTACTTGTAGTTAAGTGTGTTAGATTCATGGGTTAACAATGAGTCGTGTATGTAATTAATAATCATTAATGTCATATTTTTTTATCATTTGAAGTGGAGTATTCATTTTTTCTCTTAATATTATTTTATCCTTCACAAAATTCAAATAAGATATTTTATTTGAGAGGATGAATTCAGAACCACTCAAACTAATGAGTTAAGGACTCTTATTGGTTATTAACATCGAATTAAAACTAGTTTTATGTATTTTGTTTTTATAAATTAAAGACTAATACTTGCTTATTGTCATTATTCAAAAAAGAAAAAAGGTTAAAAAGAAAAGAAAAGTGAGTGGGAAAGACACACTCGAGTCGAGCGGGAGTCAAAGCTGGAAGTCCAAAGTTTCTGGAAATCAAACTAGTAGTGTGGGTGTGGAACAGGACAAGGGGGTTTCTGTGAAGGACTATTTGGTGGACAAACTGAGGCCTGGTGATGAAGACGGGGCTCTCTCTGAAGTGATATCAGAGACTCTGCACAAGAAGGAACTGCCCCCAGTGGAAGTTACTGAAGAAGGTGTGAGAAAGGTGGTTTCTGATGCTGTGCATAAGAGAGAGGATAATCCTGAGAGAAGAATGGAACATCAAAGAATACTGGGAAAGGTAACTGAGTCAGAGGAAGTGAAGAGAAGGTTAGGAGGTGAAAGTGTGGTGACAGAGAAAAAGTACCAAGAGATGTATGTGAATAGTCCGGGGAAAGGTGTGGTTGATAAGTTTAAAGGTATGGTTGGGACATGGTTTACCAACCCAGCAGAGAATCAATCTTCACAAGGTAAATAGCAATGAATAGTAGCTCTAGTTGTCTCCATGAGGTTTCTTTTGTTTGATCAATGCCTTTTGCAAATTTTACTTATTTCTAAATTAGTTGATTGTAAGGATTCGAATCTGGAAACAGTCTCTTTGCATATGCAAGGGTAAGACTGCGTACAATATTCCTCCCTCGTACCTTCGCATAGCGAAGAGCCTCTCGGCAATGGGATATGCTAGTTTTTATTTTTATTCTTTTACCATACTTCTCTGACTAATTCTTTTGTTACTCTTCACATTCTGCTTGAGTTTTGCAGCTAGACAAAGATATTTTGTATCGATATTAAAATTTATTATCTCTCTATTTGTTTATTATATTTGCCTTGTAACAGTTTTTCGATTTTCTTATCTTGGAAGAAGTGTTTTGAGAAACAAACGAAATTATGATTATGTATGTTTCTGTTAGTCTTAAGACTTGATTCCAAGATGAATCGCAGTTATTTGTTTACTTGTTTTGGTCATGCTTACATATTTTTCTATATGTTTTTTTTTTCATTTTGTAAGAACTGTTTAAAAAAAAGTGGAGTATTTTTTATCCTAGTGGTTTTAGACTTCAGTCCAAGATGAGTTACAATTTTTTTTTTTTACTTTATTTTGGGTATGCTATTTTTTACTGAAGCAAAGTGCCACATTAATTTTGAATTTGTGGTTTGCATGGGCCGAAGATTCATCTATGAATTATGAGGCAGGAAGGGCAGAAGTGGAACAAGTTAACCAAGGTGCAGCAGGTGAAAGAAGGCAGCAGGAGTCATCTAATTGAAGAAGTGCTTTGAAGGAGTCTTTGCTTTGGGTGATTGTGTAGATTTTCTTAAAAGCTGTTTCAATATCTGTGTGTCTAGTTCTTTGTTGGAAGAAAGTTAGGATGTTCAAGTCACAGTAAACTAAAAATTTGTGTTTTTTTTTTTAATGTTTATGTAAATATCCAATTTTATTCGGGTTTATTTTTATATTTTATATAAAAATATTTAAAATATTTTTTGAGAAAAAGAAAAGAGAAAAATTACAGAAGATTTGACAGTTACAAGAAGACTTGGCATCAGAAAACTGTAGTAATGGTGATTCAATTGAGAAAAAAAATATTACTAAAAGATAAGATCATTTAAAATATTTTTGAGAAAAAAGAAAAAAAGAAAAATTATAGAAGATTCTTTTAAATAAAAATAATTAAAATATTTTAGAGAGAGAAAAAAGAAAAATCATAGAGGATCTGAAAGTTACAAAATTGATCATCAGAAAACTGGAGTAATGGTGATTCAATTGAGAAAAAATAAAATATTAGTAAAAGATAACGTCATTGAAGTTGTAAGTCTAAAGACAAGGAGATCGTGGTATAATGGAATCCTAAGTTGTTGTTGGATTTTAAAAGAAGAGACGCACTAGCATACAAGGAGAATTCTGTGAAGGGAAACCCATAGAAAGATTGTTTTTTCGCAATTTTTTCAATGGATGATTATGATGCTATAAGATCAGGTCTTTGTTCTTTTTGCGCTCTATAAGATCAGGTTTGTTTGTTTTTTTTTTCTTTTCTCTCGTTCATTTGTTGTTATGTTTGGCTTTTTTTATTTAATTTTTGGTTTCATGAATTCGTGTATGTATGCTATCCAAATGTTTGTTTTTTGAATAAAATAAGTATACACATTTCGACCGCATGTTTACATTCATATTGTGGGTTAAAAAGCATATTTTTTACCTGCTTATTGGTCCCGATAAATTTCCGTATATAAAACAGTAAGATCGAGTATCGAGTTTACAAGGACTTTAACTGTATCCAGAGTTTGTATATGTTCAATTTTAAGTAATCAATAAATTAAAATTGATATTTGTCAAATAATGATACGGAATATAAAATTTGACATAAATGAAGATAATTAAGCATAGTACATTAAAGAGATAGAATACAAACACTCAGAGGTGGGTTGTCAGTTGAAGTAGAATTACAGAATATGTTGAGACTCAACCTATCAAAATTACTCTTGATGCAACATTAAGGGTTTTTTACTATTTAACGTTATTTTGATTATTACCTTCATCCAGTAACATACCCTAATCATGATTTCTCATGTGAAAGAGTTTGAATTACCTAATTTCACTCTTAATCCCTTAAGAGCTATATGAAATAATTTGCTTTAAGAATAAAGATGTATAATAAATAAGGCAAAATAATATCATTCTATTCCTAAACATGGATTACCTAGATGTTCTTTTCAAGTTCATAGGAAATAAACATTTTCCAATACATAAACCCTATAACACTACATGAGAATAGGTAATCAAGCTATAAACATGATATTAAGCACAGAAAAAGACAATAATATTAAAATAACATTAAATAAATAGTTAGAATCATTACATCAAGAGTGTTTAATAGTTGAACTCCCAACAATGGGTGATTTAGCCTCTCATTGTCATGAGAGGGTTACTAATACAAAAAGAAAGCAAGAGGTGTGAAAGAAAATGGAGGAAAGGGTCCCAAGTGAATAGATTTTCTCTCATCTCTCGTGTCTTAGCTTCTCAATTTTGGTCCCACTAAAGAATTGCTTGATTTTTCCTTTCTTTTTCCTTTAAAATGAAGCACAATCATGTTTTGTGATATTGATCATGCGCTAAGCCAGCATGTGCTCGCGAAGCGCACATGCAAAGTCCATCTGACATAAGTGAATGTGCGTTAAGCCGCAAGGTGCAGGCTAAACCGCAGATGCGTACTAAGCCGCCACATACAGGCTAAGCTGTAGATGCGCACTAAGTCGTCGTATGCACGCTAAGCATGACCTCCAAGTTGGCTCCTCGCGTTGAACGGTTGTTGACGCGCTGAGCGAACTGCTCCAGTTCTTCAACCATATTACAGACCTCCTACTGTGTAATTCTATAAAAAAAAATACACTAAAAAATACTATAAATTTGATAACTTTAACATTTATTGGACAAAAACTCAGAAGAAGTTAAATTTCTAATGTTCTAACACAAAAGAAGCAATAAAAGAGAGGAAAATTAGATAATTGTTATGTGATTTAAACATTTAAATTACGTAAGCGTATCAATTAACAGATTATACGTGGAAAAAAGTTTTTTTTAAATAAAAACAATGTTGTATTTGCCCATTTCTTCTCTCTCTTATCTATCTCTCCATCACCCTTCATTTTCCTCATATCCCACCACTGTGCCACTGATGGTGTTTCGTTTTTTCCCTGGTGGTTGGACTAAATGAAAACAAAATAGATGAAAGAATAGATATGAACCAACAAAATCTTAATATCAAAACATTAAACCACAAAATCGAGAAAAGAACAATGTTTGGTTGGCTTCACTAGGTTTCATGGCTGGATTCACATTTGAATTTCATGTGGGATTTCACAATGAGGTTTGTTGTGAGTTGGGGCTCATTGGGTTTTGCAACGGTGGTGGCAGTGGAGATCACAGTCGTTGGGTTTTATGACCGGTTGAGATTGAGATCATAGTTGGGTTCCTACCAATATTTCTACACTATGAATAAAGATAAAGAAATTTCTACACTATGAATATTTGAAATTAATTAAGATTAGCTAAATTCATCTAAATAACAATATGCATAAAGATAAAGAAAATTAAGGAAGGAAATAAAAGAAAAAATTAAGGGAAAATTTTTTGTTTGGGAATTTTAACAAACACTCGTGTATGCAAAGTAAATTGAGATTAAATCAATGAAAAAATTGTTCGGGTTTAATTTTATTGGAGTTCCTATCACGTAATCACTACACATTTATATTTAATAAAGATTATATTATCATTAACCTACCATATTATCTTAACTTTAATTTCTTAAGTGAAGAGAGCTAAATCCCTTGATTAAACTATCAATCCTTTGGATTAGCATAATCAAACAATTTGCATTAAGACAAAGTGTTTATTGATGCTCAAATATCCCTAGACATAAAAATTATTGGGTGTTCTATCCAATTCGCAACTTAATGGAATTTTTCTATTACAATTGAATGAAAAATCATGCAAACTGGTGCAAGCCAAAAACACATATTAGGCATAAAAGAGAAACAATTACAATGTTTATTGAATAAAAAAAAGTAGTTATTACATGGAAGAAGAAACAATTACATTAAACTCTAAGAGAAGATTAGTTCATGACAATAAAAAAACATGAGATATACATCACATAAATGTCTTAAAATGACACAAAAATCTAAGAATACATGATAATTATCGATCATCCAAAATTAACTTAGGATAAAAAAAAGTAACATATTAAAATTTTATAGGAATGAAAATGATATATTTTAGTCTATTTTTTTTAATGCTTGACATAACTCTCAACATTTGTTGTCAATCATAAAAAAACTTTGACATGGTTTTGATGGAGTGGCCTATGGTTCCTGTTGAAAAAGTGGGGCCTTGATATGGATTTGGTGGAGTTGTCTACGGTTTGTCTAGAAGATAATTTTTTTTCTTTTATTTTATTTTGAATAATAAAAATTTGATAATTTAAAATTAATTATAATTTCAAATTGCATGTAATAGAAGCCTTGAATTTAATAATGCAAGACTTTTTGTTGTTTACTTAACACACGTGTAATGAAAGGATTGATTTAATTAATGATTAAATTTGAAGACTCATTATTAAACCAAATTTTATTACCTTTATTGTAAACTATTAATGTTTTTTTATAAAAATATTAATATTTACTTAAAATAAAATTTTCATTAATTTAAGCAATTCTATAAGTTAAACAAAGAAAATAAAATGTTTCTTATTTTAGTATTTGGCACAAGAATAAATTACATTTCTTTGTAGATTATTTAAGTTATCGTATGAATTATTTTTTAAGAATATTATATTGAAGTGAGTATTTTTATGATTGCTTAAATTTGGCACTTAAAATTATTTAAAAAGTAAAATGGAAATTAAAATTATGCTGCTCCTATTATTTAAGCTGACAACTTGTAAAGAAAATAAAAAATATGATACTAATTTTTATGATAAAAAAATAATAATATTCAATAAATTGTATATTTATTTTTCTCTTCTATCACTATTCTTAAAATATCACCACATAAGTAAATGAAATTCAGGAAAAGATTTTAATATATGAAGACTTGTGGTCTAAAAATTAAATAGCTAGGACCATAGATAAATAATTTCAAAAACATGCCACACTTCTAGTAGATCATATCCTCTAATTTACATTTTAAGTTAAATGTGATCTACAATACGTGAAGAAATTTGGACCAAGACTTATAAAAGGAAAAACTATGATTCAATAATTATGATAGACCAAGTTAAACAAGCATTTTACATTTTTTTGTATCTCACTAATTAATTTTTAATGAAAAAGAAAATACTATGCAGGTTAAAATACAATTAGAAATAGACAACATAACAATTTTTCCAATTAATGACAATGAAAATTAGTCTTTTTTCATATATAAGAAGAATATTATTTTGTGAATTAAAAAATGGATCAAAATAAAATAGCTAGATAGGAACGAAATAGTCTTTTTTTATATAGATTTTTTAACCGAAATAATTTTTAAATTATATCCTTTTTTCTATAATTGATGTATTCATCATTAATTTTTTCCTTGCTTACTTAATTCTAAACATTTGTAGTCAATGATAAGAAACTTGATATGAAGGTAATGTGGTGACCTATGGTTCAAGTTGAAGAAGTGGGGGGACATTGACATGAACTTGGTGGAGTGGCCTATGGGCTATGGATGAAGTTGAAGAAGTCAGAGACCTTAATATGGGTGGACTTTGTGGAGTGTCCTAAGGTTAAAGATGAAAAAATGGAGGACCTTGACATGGACTTGATGGAGTAGTCTATGGTTCAAGTTGGAAAAGTGGGGACCTTGATATGGATTTGGTGGAGTGGCCAGCGGTTTCTCTAGGAGAAAATTTTGTTTTCATTTCTTTTATTTTGAATAATAAAAATTTGATAGTTTAAAATTAATTATGGGTTCAAATTGCAAGTAATAAAATATTTGAATTTTATAATGCAAGACTTTTTGTTATATACTTAACTAAGGTGTAACAAAAGAACTGATTTAAATAATAGTTAAAATTTGAAGACGAATTAAGCTAAATTTAGTTACCTCTGATGTAAATTACTCAAATGTTAAAAAAATTATTAATATTTTTTTAAGATAAATTTTTCATTGATTTAAGCAATTATATACGGTAAATTAAAATAAAAAATGTTTCTTATTTTAGTATTTGGTACAAGAATAAATTATATTTCTCTATAGATTGTTTAAGTTATCGTATGAATTTGTTTTTTTTAGAATATTAAATTGAACGTGAGTATTTTTATGATATTTTAAATTTGACACTTGCAATTATTTAAAAAGTGAAATGGAAATTAAAATTATGTTTCTCCTCTTATTTAAGTTGATAACTTGTAAAAAATACAAAATACGATACCAATTTTTGTAGAAAAAAAGTTAATATTCTTTTTCACACTTCTTTTTATATAACTAAGTAATTTTTATATGATAAAAAAATAATATTCAGATTTAAATACAATTAGAAATACATGATACAACAACCTTTCCAATTGATGACAATTAAATTTAGTCTTTTTTCATATATAAGAGAATATTATTTTGTGAATTGAAAAGTTGATCAAAATTAAATAGCTAGATTGGAATGAGATAATCTTTTTTTTATATAGATTTTTTTAAACTGAAATGGTCTTTAAAGTACACCCTTTTCCTATAATTGATTTATTAATCAATTATATATTTTTTCCTTGCTTGACTTAACTCGCAATAATTATTGTCAATGACGAACTTGATATGAAGGTAATGGAGTGACCTATGGTTAAAGTTGAAGAAGTCAGACCATAACATGGCTGGACTTGGTGGAGTGCCCAAAGGTTCAAGATCAACAAATGGAAAACCTTGAGATGGACTTGATGGTGTGAGCTTTGGTTTAGAAGACAAATTTTCTTTTACATTATTTTTAGTTTGAATATTGAAAATTTGATAATTTAATATTAATTATGGATTGGAATATCATGAAATAGAAGACTTGATTTTTTCTTTTTTTAAAAATATTGGACTTTTACTGTTTTCGTAACAAAAGTTTAACAAAAGGATTGATTAAATAATAGTTAAAATTCAAAGTTTAATGATACCAAATTTTCATTTAAGCAGTTCTAAAGGGTAAATTAAAATAAAGTGATTCTTATTTATTTTTGTAAAAAAAAAGCTGTACCAAAAAGAATGTTATTTATTTTAGTATTGAGCACAAGAATTAATCATATTTCATTGTTATTAATTTTTTTTATGAATTTAGTGTACATAGGAATTTTAAAAAAAGAGATAGATACAGTAAATGCATAATTTTTCGTATTCTAAGAATTAATTCGGGAGAATTGGATAATTAAGTCGATAATTTAAAAAAGCCAGCGTAAAAAAAGAAGTGAATTAAAATGTTAAAAAAATATTTTAGTATTTGTCACAATAATAAAAAAACGTAAAAAATAATGAAAGTGAAAAAAAAGGCTTAAAATATAATTGTCGTCTTTTTTTAATATGTTATTTTAGTTTTTTATTTTTAATTGAAATATTTTATCTCTTATTTTTAAAAAATCTTGTAATTTTAGTCTTTTTATTTTTTAATTGAGATATTTTTAAAAAATATGTCATTTTAATCCATTTGATCAAATTCTTGTTTTTAATTAGGATATTTTGTCCTTTAAAAGTTATTTTGAAGAAACCAAGAAATACAATAAATTTTATTGATTTTAATAAAATACTTATTTCCTATTCTAAGAATTAAGTCGGAGAATTGGATAATAAAGTCAATAATTAAAAAAAGGAAACGCCAAAAAAAAAAAAAAGAAAGACACTTGCATCAGTATAAAGGAAACCGTTCTAAGAAGTGAATTAAAATATTAAAAAAATATTTTAGTATTTGGCACAATAATAAAAAAGGTAAAAAATAATGAAAGTGAAGAAAAAAACAGGCAGGGCAGCAGTATAAATAATAGAAGTTTGATGATTTATATGCAGAACCAACAACTACACTTGTTTTCTATATATTCTTGTGTGATCATGAATTCCTCCATTTATATTCTTGTCTTTGTCCAGCTTTGGTTGTTCAGCTTACCATGCAGAGAGAGTGTGTGCATCCCAAGTGAGCGTGAGACACTTTTGAAGTTTAAGAATAATCTCAATGATTCTTCAAATAGGCTTTGGTCTTGGAATCATAATCATACCAACTGTTGCCACTGGTATGGAGTCCTCTGCCACAACGTCACTTCCCATCTTCTTCAGCTTCACCTCCACACTTCTGATTATGCAAATTGGGAAGCTTATCGGAGATGGAGCTTTGGTGGAGAGATAAGTCCTTGTTTGGCTGATTTAAAGCATTTGAATTACTTGGACTTGAGCGGCAATCTTTTCCTTGGAGAAGGTATGTCAATTCCTTCTTTCCTTGGGACAATGACTTCCTTGACTCACCTCGACCTCTCTGATACTGGATTCCGTGGGAAGATTCCTCCTCAGATTGGGAATCTCTCCAATTTGGTCTATCTTGACCTGGCGTATGCCGCCAACGGAACAGTACCCTCTCAGATCGGGAATCTCTCCAATTTGGTCTATCTTGTCCTTGGAGGTCATTCTGTTGTCGAACCTCTGTTTGCTGAAAATGTAGAATGGGTATCAAGTATGTGGAAGCTTGAATATCTTGATTTGAGTTATGCAAACCTATCCAAAGCATTTCATTGGCTACACACTCTCCAATCTCTTCCTTCTTTGACCCTCCTATGTTTGTCAGACTGCACACTCCCTCACTATAATGAACCATCCTTGCTCAACTTCTCATCTCTGCAAACTCTCATTCTTTACAATACTAGTTATTCCCCTGCCATTTCTTTTGTCCCCAAGTGGATATTCAAATTGAAGAAACTTGTTTCTCTTCAATTACATGGTAATGAAATCCAAGGTCCGATTCCTTGTGGTATTCGAAACCTCACACTTATTCAAAATCTTGACTTGTCTGGAAATTCATTCTCATCTTCTATACCTGATTGCTTATACGGTCTTCATCGTCTCAAGTCTTTGGAAATTCATTCCAGCAACTTGCATGGGACTATTTCTGATGCCCTGGGAAATTTGACTTCTCTTGTTGAACTTCATTTGTCAAACAATCAACTTGAAGGAACCATTCCAACTTCTTTGGGAAATTTGACTTCTCTTTTTGCACTTTATTTGTCATATAATCAACTTGAAGGAACAATTCCGACTTTTTTGGGAAATCTCCGCAACTCAAGGGAGATAGATTTAACAATTCTCGATCTCTCTATTAATAAATTCAGCGGAAATCCATTTGAAAGTCTTGGATCACTCTCTAAATTGTCAACGCTTCTTATTGATGGCAATAATTTTCAAGGAGTTGTCAACGAAGATGATCTTGCAAATCTTACAAGCTTGAAGGAGTTTATTGCATCAGGGAACAATTTCACTTTAAAAGTGGGTCCTAATTGGATTCCTAATTTTCAACTTACCTATTTGGATGTGACATCATGGCAGATAGGTCCCAACTTTCCATCGTGGATTCAATCACAAAACAAACTTCAATATGTTGGACTGTCTAACACGGGGATTTTAGATTCTATTCCCACTTGGTTCTGGGAACCACACTCTCAGGTTTTGTATTTAAACCTCTCTCATAATCATATCCATGGTGAGCTTGTGACTACATTACAAAATCCAATATCTATCCAAACTGTTGATCTAAGCACAAATCACTTATGTGGTAAATTACCCTATCTTTCAAATGATGTGTATGACTTAGACCTTTCAACCAATTCATTCTCTGAATCCATGCAAGATTTTTTATGTAACAATCAGGACAAGCCAATGCAATTAGAATTTCTCAATCTTGCATCAAATAATCTGTCAGGAGAAATACCTGATTGTTGGATTAATTGGCCATTTCTAGTGGAAGTGAATTTACAAAGCAACCATTTTGTTGGGAACTTCCCCCCATCCATGGGTTCCTTGGCTGAGCTGCAGTCATTACAAATTCGTAACAACTTGCTCTCGGGAATATTTCCTACCAGTTTGAAGAAGACTAGCCAATTGATATCCTTGGATCTTGGAGAAAATAATCTTTCAGGATGTATTCCAACATGGGTTGGAGAAAAGCTCTCAAATATGAAAATCCTCCGCCTTCGATCAAACAGTTTTTCCGGTCACATTCCAAATGAAATATGTCAGATGAGTCTTCTTCAGGTTTTAGACCTTGCAAAAAATAGTTTGTCTGGCAATATACCCAGCTGTTTCCGTAACTTGAGTGCCATGACACTAGTGAACCGGAGTACATATCCCCTTATCTATTCTCAAGCACCAAATCATACACAATACTTTTCGGTATCAGGTATAGTTAGTGTGCTACTATGGCTAAAAGGAAGAGGAGATGAGTATGGAAACATTCTGGGTTTGGTAACAAGTATTGATCTGTCAAGTAACAAATTATTAGGAGAAATTCCTAGAGAAATCACAGATCTAAATGGATTGAACTTTTTGAACTTGTCCCACAACCAATTGATTGGTCCTATTCCAGAAGGTATTGGTAATATGGGATCGTTACAAACCATTGATTTTTCGAGGAATCAAATTTCTGGTGAAATTCCTCCAACCATTTCTAATTTGAGCTTTCTGAGCATGCTAGACGTGTCTTATAATCATTTGAAGGGAAAAATTCCAACAGGAACACAATTGCAAACCTTTGATGCCTCCAGCTTTATTGGCAACAATCTATGTGGTCCACCACTGCCCATAAACTGCAGCTCCAATGGGAAAACTCATAGTTATGAAGGAAGTCATGGGCATGGAGTGAATTGGTTTTTTGTTAGTGCGACAATTGGATTTGTTGTGGGACTTTGGATAGTGATTGCTCCTTTGCTGATTTGTAGATCATGGCGGCATGCCTATTTTCATTTCCTTGATCATGTGTGGTTCAAACTTCAATCATTTTCCTCGTATAGTATCACTGTTTAGTGTTGCTTACAACCGATGTTGTATCATTGTATTGCCAGGTTGTTCAATTTGCATTGTAGTTATTGCTATCTTTTTTTTTTTTTTCAAATTTGAGAGTCTTATTTAAATTCTGTTTTGGGATGTACATATTTGCATATTGAGCATATTTGTAGTTAAGATCAACTAGTTGTTCAATTCTGTGTATCACATTCTTGTTTCCAAAAATGGGGGACTAGTGGTTCAAGAAAACGTGGTTTAATAGGAAAAAAACTTATATTTAATTAGTTCTTTCGTGTTAATTAAAGTCGTGACTCGTGGCTGCATACAAGGACTTTGACTCTCCAAGCCGGCCAGGCCAAGAACTTTGATGAGATATCCATAGATAACCAATGATGCTTGAGAACCAACACAATTGTTGGAGTAATATTCTAAATTACCCTAACTATAAAAAGAGCAAATAATAGGTGTAACTTTTTAAGTATTATTCGTTTTGCTTTTTCAAGTTTTACTTTATATAATAATAAAAGTCAACTTTTAAAATTAATTATCAAATTGAAATGTTAACTTTACTTAAAAATTAACACAAAAAATACTAAAGAATTTATCTTTATAAAACAATTTTTTTGAAGAGTCAAAATGAATTAATATTCAAGTGTTCCAGGATCAGTATTAATTACAACCAAAACTAACGGAATATGAAACCTGAAACAGAAAAGTGATAACAAAATGGCAGGAAGTATCTTGGCTAATTTTTTTTTTTGATAAATATATAAATTTTTGGAATTCATTTTTGTAAAAATTTAATAAATTTTTTATCTTTACAAAATTAAAATGCATTATTATTATTTGGTCTGAATGTAGATTCACATAAATTAAAATTATGAATTTTTATATTGATTATACATATATATAATGAATGTAAATATATTATTTTTAAATCAGTTATACATATAACTAAATATGTAATAAATAATTTGGAATGTTTAAATCTTACTTCAAAAAAAAAATAATATATTTTAATTTTATGAGAACGAAAAATATCTTAAAATTTTATCTAGATAACTTTTCAATATTTTAATATTTATAAGATTAAAAATATATTTTAACCTTATAAAATATCAACAAATCTTTTGTTTAACAGTTTTAAGAATTAAATAATTGATAGTAATCATAATTTTAAAAAATTAATTAGCGTATTATACAAAATGCTGAGCTAAAGATCAATTAAGGGTATTTTTGAATGGTCATGGCCCAAGCATTCTTTGACATGGTCACTGCCCATGAAAGCTACCGATATCGCATCAACATTTACTCACTTCTTCCATTAAAAGGAACTGGAGGCTGAAAGTCGTAATCTTCATTTTTATACTTTTTAGATTATACAAAGTTGGAAATATTAAAACATTATGTGGTGGGCGAATTAGTGAACAAAAATTATAAGATCTGCACAGCTTATTCTAATTTAATTCTAATTAAGAAATTAATTATTTTCCATTTTACTCCCTTTATGACAAATTTAATTTTTACTTATAAGCCGGTCTCTGATAAACCTTGTACCATATTTTAAAGCAAACCGTAACACATCATAAAACTTAGTGATATAATTTTAGATGTCTTTGTGTGTGTGAGATGTATTGTTAATATTTATAGCATCCTTCCTCATAAAATTTAGGGATATAAAATAATTTGATTTGCCTTTTATGTGTGTGTGCGTGATGTAATGTTAATGTTTACGACCAAGCTAAAAGTACAACAAAAATAATTTTTATCTGAAGGTTTTCTTGTAATAAATATAATGGCCGGGTGAAATTAGCCATAATCAAATTCTAATTTTTTTATTTCCTTTTTATATACAGTGCCATATATAACAGGAAACTGAATTTGTCCGTTTTCACACTAGACTAACAGCGCCAAGAATGAGAATGAACATAATTTTCAGCAACTTTGATCTGTAGACTCTAGGTTAGTATTAAAAACATAAAACAAAATATTATTGTAAACATAAAGATGAAAATTATTGACTCTAACCTTTTTTATGAAAAGAGGAGAGTATAAGGGAGGAAAGGAAGAACCAATAGAAAAATCAATTTTTGATTCAAAACGTCCTTAATTGCCCCTGTAGCTCAATGGTACGTAGAGACTTCAGTCTTGCAAACTGAAGGTCTGTAGTTGCACACTATGGGGGCATCCAATATTATTAATTTTTTTTTTCACTTGATTATGAAAAATGAATAAAGTACGAACTGATTAGATATTTTTTTCCAATTTATTTTCAGAGCATAGTAAATAAATTTTTTTTAGAATGTAAGTTGATAAAATTATATATGATAGAAATATGACACTCTTACAACAATTCATATAATTCAGTCAACGTCAATTTATTTATCTATTTCTAACCATCATATCATTTATTATACTTTATTTGTAATCAAAGAACTGGTTTAAATAATAGTTAAAATTTGAAGACTAATTAAGCTAAATTTAATTAGCTTTGATGTAAACTACTCAAAGTTTTAAAAAAAATTCTTAATATTTTCTTAAAATAAAACTTTCATTTGATTTAAGCAATTCTATACGGTAAACTAATATAAAAAAGTTTCCTATTTTAGTATTTGACACAAGAATAAATTATATTTCTTTGTAGATTGTTTAAGTTATCGTATGAATTTGTTTTTGAGAATATTATATTGAACGTGAGTATTTTATGATTGTTTAAATTTGGCACTTGCAATTATTTAAAAAGTAAAATGGAAATAAAAATTATGTTTCTTCTCTTATTTAAGTTGATAAATTGTAAAAAATACAAAATATGATACTGATTTTTTTGAGAAAAAAAGTTAATATTCTTTTTTCACACTTTTTTTATATAACTAATTAATTTTTATATGATAAAGAAAATAATATTCAGGTTCGAATACAATTAGAAATATATAATACAACAACCTTTCCAATTGATGACAATTAAATCTAATATTTTTCTCATATATAAGAGAATATTATTTTGTGAATTGAAAAATTGATCAAAATTAAATAGGTAGCTTGGAATGAAATAATCCTTTTTTATAGATTTTTTAACCGAAATAGTCTTTAAAATACACCCTTTTTCTATAATTGATTTATTCATCAATTATATTTTTATTTTTCTTGCTTGACTTAACTCGCAACATTTGTTGTCAATGAGAGGGAACTTGATAGAAAGGTAATGCAGTGACCTATGGTTAAAGTTGAAGACGTCAGACCATAACATGGCTGTACTTTGTGGAGTGTTCAAAGGTTCAAGATGAACAAATGGAAAACCTTGAGATGAACTTGATGGTGTGGGCTATGGTTTAGAAGACAATTTTCTTTTACATTATTTTTAGTTTGAATATTGAAAATTTGATAATTTAATATTAATTATAGGTTGGGATATGATGAAATAGAAGACTTAATTTTTTTTTAAAAAAAATGTTGGACTTTTGTACGTAACAAAAGTTTAAAGTTTAATGATACCAAATTTTCATTTAATCAGTTCTATAGGGTAAATTAAAATAAAATAATTCTTATTTATTTTTGAAAAAAAAACTATACCAAAAAGAATGTTTCTTATTTTAGTATTCAGCACAAGAATAAATCATATTTTAAAAAAAAATATTTTAGTATTTGACACAATAATAAAAAAGGTAAAAAATAATATAGAAGTTTGATGATTTATATGCAGAAGCAAGAAGTAGACTTGTTTTCTATATATTCTTGTGTTGCATGACACATCATGAATTCCTCCATTATTTATATTCTTGTCTTTGTCCAGCTTTGGTTGTTTAGGTTACCATGCAGAGAGAGTGTGTGCATCCCAAGTGAGCGTGAGACACTTTTGAAGTTTAAGAATAATCTCATAGATCCTTCAAATAGGCTTTGGTCTTGGAATCATAATCATACCAACTGTTGCCACTGGTATGGAGTCCTCTGCCACAACGTCACTTCCCATCTTCTTCAGCTTCACCTCAACTCTTCACCTTCTACTGCTTTCTATCGTTACTATGATGGCTACGATTGGGAAGGTTATAGGGGATTCCAGTTTGGTGGAGAGATAAGTCCTTGTTTGGCTGATTTAAAGCATTTGAATTACTTGGACTTGAGCGCCAATGATTTTGAAGGTATGGCAATTCCTTCTTTCCTTGGGACAATGACTTCCTTGACTCACCTCGACCTCTCGTATACTGGATTCATCTGGAAGATTCCATTTCAGATTGGGAATCTCTCCAATTTGGTCTATCTTGACCTTGGAAGTGATTTTTTGGAGCCTCTGTTTGCTGAAAATTTAGAATGGGTATCAAGTATGTGGAAGCTTGAATATCTTCATTTGAGAAATGCAAACCTATCCAAAGCATTTCATTGGCTACACACTCTCCAATCTCTTCCTTCTTTGACCCACCTATATTTGTATGGATGCACACTCCCTCACTATAATGAACCATCCTTGCTCAACTTCTCATCTCTGCAAACTCTCCATCTTTCCGCTACTATTTATTCCCCTGCCATTTCTTTTGTCCCCAAGTGGATATTCAAATTGAAGAAACTTGTTTCTCTTCAATTTAGGGGTAATGAATTCCCAGGTCCGATTCTTGGTGGTATTCGAAACCTCACACTTCTTCAAAATCTTGACTTGTTTAAAAATTCATTCTCATCTTCTATACCCGATTGCTTATACGGTCTTCATCATCTCAAGTTCCTGAACCTAATGGCCAGCAACTTGCATGGGACTATTTCTGATGCCCTGGGAAATTTGACTTCTCTTGTTAGACTTGATTTGTCATATAATCAACTTCAAGGAACCATTCCAACTTCTTTGGGTAATCTATGCAACTTAAGGGACATTAATTTCTCAAATCTCAAACTTAACCAACAGGTTAATGAACTTTTAGAAATTCTAGCTCCTTGTATTTCCCATGGACTCACAAATCTTGCAGTTGAGAGTTCATGACTTTCAGGCAATCTGACAGATCATATTGGGACATTTAAAAATATTGACATGCTACATTTTTACGACAACTCAATTGGTGGTGCTCTTCCTAGATCATTTGGAAAACTTTCATCATTAAGATATCTTGATTTGTCCACTAACAAATTCAGTGGAAATCCATTTCAAAGTCTTGGATCACTAAATTGTCATTTCTTCTTATTGATGGCAATAATTTTCAAGGAGTTGTCAACGAAGATGATCTTGCAAATCTTACAAGCTTGAGGG